>NW_027670243.1:0-109736 GCF_964188305.1 Podarcis bocagei | reverse complement strand
ACCTGATTCCACCGAAAAACATTTCAGGGGATCGTTTGCAACAGTTTAGCACCATTTTTGAGTGAATTGCAGAATGTCAGATTTTTGCTGAAATTGTGACCGCGCGGCTTAGGGATTTTTTCAAAAAAAGTTGTTCAGACGTCGAGGGAAAATTCTGTTTCCGATGATAAAAACCCATCTGATTCCACCGAAAAACATTTCAGGGGATCGTTTGCAACAGTTTAGCACCATTTTTGAGTGAATTTCAGAACATCAGATTTTTGCTGAAATTGTGACCGCGCGGCTTAGGGATTTTCTCAAAAAAAGTTGTTGAGACGTCGAGGGCAAATTCTGTTTCCGATGATAAAAACCCATCTGATTCCACCAAAAAACATTTCAGGGGATCGTTTGCAACAGTTTAGCACCATTTTTGAGTGAATTTCAGAACGTCAGATTTTTGCTGAAATTGTGACCGTGCGGCTTAGGGATTTTTTCAAAAAAAGTTGTTCAGACGTCGAGGGCTAATTCTGTTTCCGATGATAAAAACCTATCTGTTTCCACCAAAAACCTTTCAGGGGATCGTTAGTAACAGTTTGCCAACATTTTTGAGTGAATTTCAGAATGTCAGATTTTTGCTGAAATTGTGACCGCGCGGCTTAGGGATTTTTTCAAAAAAAGTTGTTCAGACGTCGAGGGCTAATTCTGTTTCCGATGATAAAAACCCATCTGATTCCACCAAAAAACATTTCAGGGGATCGTTTGCAACAGTTTAGCACCATTTTTGAGTGAATTTCAGAACATCAGATTTTTGCTGAAATTGTGACCGCGCGGCTTAGGGATTTTCTCAAAAAAAGTTGTTGAGACGTCGAGGGCAAATTCTGTTTCCGATGATAAAAACCCATCTGATTCCACCAAAAAACATTTCAGGGGATCGTTTGCAACAGTTTAGCACCATTTTTGAGTGAATTTCAGAACATCAGATTTTTGCTGAAATTGTGACCGTGCGGCTTAGGGATTTCTTCAAAAAAAGTTGTTCAGACGTCGAGGGCTAATTCTGTTTCCGATGATAAAAACCTATCTGTTTCTACCAAAAACATTTCAGGGGATCGTTAGTAACAGTTTGCCAACATTTTTGAGTGAATTGCAGAACGTCAGATTTTTGCTGAAATTGTGACCGTGCGGCTTAGGGATTTTTTCAAAAAAGTTGTTCAGACGTCGAGGGCTAATTCTGTTTCCCATGATAAAAACCTATCTGTTTCCACCAAAATACCTTTCATGGGATCGATTGTAACAGTTTGCCAACATTTTTGAGTGAATTGCAGAATGTCAGATTTTTGCTGAAATTGTGACCAAGCAGCTTAGGGATTTTTCAAAAAAAGTTGTTCAGACGTCGAGGGCTAATTCTGTTTCCGATGATAAAAACCCACCTGATTCCACCGAAAAACATTTCAGGGGATCGTTTGCAACAGTTTAGCACCATTTTTGAGTGAATTGCAGAATGTCAGATTTTTGCTGAAATTGTGACCGCGCGGCTTAGGGATTTTTTCAAAAAAAGTTGTTCAGACGTCGAGGGAAAATTCTGTTTCCGATGATAAAAACCCATCTGATTCCACCGAAAAACATTTCAGGGGATCGTTTTCAACAGTTTAGCACCATTTTTTGAGTGAATTTCAGAAGGTCAGATTTTTGCTGAAATTGTGACCGCGCGGCTTAGGGATTTTTTCAAAAAAAGTTGTTCAGGCGTCGAGGGCAAATTCTGTTTCCAGTGATAAAAACCTATCTGTTTCCACCAAAAAACCTTTCAGGGGATCGATTGTAACAGTTTGCCAACATTTTTAAGTGAATTTCAGAACGTCAGATTTTTGCTGAAATTGTGACCGCGCGGCTTAGGGATTTTTTTAAAAAAAGTTGTTCAGACGTTGAGGGAAAATTCTGTTTCCGATGATAAAAACCCATCTGATTCCACCGAAAAACATTTCAGGGGATCGTTTGCAACAGTTTAGCACCATTTTTTCAGTGAATTTCAGAACGTCAGATTTTTGCTGAAATTGTGACCGCGCGGCTTAGGGATTTTTTCAAAAAAAGTTGTTCAGACGTCGAGGGCAAATTCTGTTTCCTGTGATAAAAACCTATCTGTTTCCACCAAAAAACCTTTCAGGGGATCGATTGTAACAGTTTAGCACCATTTTTGAGTGAATTGCAGAATGTCAGATTTTTGCTGAAATTGTGACCGCGCGGCTTAGGGATTTTTTCAAAAAAGTTGTTCAGACGTCGAGGGCTAATTCTGTTTCCGATGATAAAAACCCACCTGATTCCACCGAAAAACATTTCAGGGGATCGTTTGCAACAGTTTAGCACCATTTTTGAGTGAATTGCAGAATGTCAGATTTTTGCTGAAATTGTGACCGCGCGGCTTAGGGATTTTTTCAAAAAAAGTTGTTCAGACGTTGAGGGAAAATTCTGTTTCCGATGATAAAAACCCATCTGATTCCACCGAAAAACATTTCAGGGGATCGTTTGCAACAGTTTAGCACCATTTTTTCAGTGAATTTCAGAACGTCAGATTTTTGCTGAAATTGTGACCGCGCGGCTTAGGGATTTTTTCAAAAAAAGTTGTTCAGGCGTCGAGGGCAAATTCTGTTTCCAGTGATAAAAACCTATCTGTTTCCACCAAAAAACCTTTCAGGGGATCGATTGTAACAGTTTGCCAACATTTTTGAGTGAATTGCAGAATGTCAGATTTTTGCTGAAATTGTGACCAGGCAGCTTAGGGATTTTTTCAAAAAAAGTTGTTGAGACGTCGAGGGCTAATTCTGTTTCCGATGATAAAAACCCATCTGATTCCACCGAAAAACATTTCAGGGGATCGTTTGCAACAGTTTAGCACCATTTTTGAGTGAATTGCAGAATGTCAGATTTTTGCTGAAATTGTGACCGCGCGGCTTAGGGATTTTTTCAAAAAAAGTTGTTTAGACGTCGAGGGAAAATTCTGTTTCCGATGATAAAAACCCATCTGATTCCACCGAAAAACATTTCAGGGGATCGTTTGCAACAGTTTAGCACCATTTTTTGAGTGAATTTCAGAACGTCAGATTTTTGCTGAAATTGTGACCGCGCGGCTTAGGGATTTTTTCAAAAAAAGTTGTTCAGGCGTCGAGGGCAAATTCTGTTTCCAGTGATAAAAACCTATCTGTTTCCACCAAAAAACCTTTCAGGGGATCGATTGTAACAGTTTGCCAACATTTTTAAGTGAATTTCAGAACGTCAGATTTTTGCTGAAATTGTGACCGCGCGGCTTAGGGATTTTTTAAAAAAAGTTGTTCAGACGTTGAGGGAAAATTCTGTTTCCGATGATAAAAACCCATCTGATTCCACCGAAAAACATTTCAGGGGATCGTTTGCAACAGTTTAGCACCATTTTTTCAGTGAATTTCAGAACGTCAGATTTTTGCTGAAATTGTGACCGCGCGGCTTAGGGATTTTTTCAAAAAAAGTTGTTCAGACGTCGAGGGCAAATTCTGTTTCCTGTGATAAAAACCTATCTGTTTCCACCAAAAAACCTTTCAGGGGATCGATTGTAACAGTTTAGCACCATTTTTGAGTGAATTGCAGAATGTCAGATTTTTGCTGAAATTGTGACCGCGCGGCTTAGGGATTTTTTCAAAAAAAGTTGTTCAGACGTCGAGGGCTAATTCTGTTTCCGATGATAAAAACCCACCTGATTCCACCGAAAAACATTTCAGGGGATCGTTTGCAACAGTTTAGCACCATTTTTGAGTGAATTGCAGAATGTCAGATTTTTGCTGAAATTGTGACCGCGCGGCTTAGGGATTTTTTCAAAAAAAGTTGTTCAGACGTCGAGGGCTAATTCTGTTTCCGATGATAAAAACCCATCTGATTCCACCGAAAAACATTTCAGGGGATTGTTTGTAACAGTTTGCCAACATTTTTGAGTGAATTGCATAATGTCAGATTTTTTCTGAAATTGTGACCGCGCGGCTTAGGGATTTTTTCAAAAAAAGTTGTTCAGGCGTCGAGGGCAAATTCTGTTTCCAGTGATAAAAACCTATCTGTTTCCACCAAAAAACCTTTCAGGGGATCGATTGTAACAGTTTGCCAACATTTTTGAGTGAATTGCAGAACGTCAGATTTTTGCTGAAATTGTGACCAGGCAGCTTAGGGATTTTTTCAAAAAAAGTTGTTCAGACGTCGAGGGCTAATTCTGTTTCCGATGATAAAAACCCATCTGATTCCACCGAAAAACATTTCAGGGGATCGTTTGCAACACTTTGGCACCATTTTTGAATGAATTCCAGAACGTCAGATTTTTGCTGAAATTGTGACCGTGCGGCTTAGGGATTTTTTCAAAAAAAAGTTGTTCAGACGTCGAGGGCTAATTCTGTTTCCGATGATAAAAACCTATCTGTTTCCACCAAAAACCTTTCAGGGGATCGTTAGTAACAGTTTGCCAACATTTTTGAGTGAATTTCAGAATGTCAGATTTTTGCTGAAATTGTGACCGCGCGGCTTAGGGATTTTTTCAAAAAAAGTTGTTCAGACGTCGAGGGCTAATTCTGTTTCCGATGATAAAAACCCATCTGATTCCACCAAAAAACATTTCAGGGGATCGTTTGCAACAGTTTAGCACCATTTTTGAGTGAATTTCAGAACATCAGATTTTTGCTGAAATTGTGACCGCGCGGCTTAGGGATTTTCTCAAAAAAAGTTGTTGAGACGTCGAGGGCAAATTCTGTTTCCGATGATAAAAACCCATCTGATTCCACCAAAAAACATTTCAGGGGATCGTTTGCAACAGTTTAGCACCATTTTTGAGTGAATTTCAGAACATCAGATTTTTGCTGAAATTGTGACCGTGCGGCTTAGGGATTTTTTCAAAAAAAGTTGTTCAGACGTCGAGGGCTAATTCTGTTTCCGATGATAAAAACCTATCTGTTTCCACCAAAAACCTTTCAGGGGATCGTTAGTAACAGTTTGCCAACATTTTTGAGTGAATTTCAGAATGTCAGATTTTTGCTGAAATTGTGACCGCGCGGCTTAGGGATTTTTTCAAAAAAAGTTGTTCAGACGTCGAGGGCTAATTCTGTTTCCGATGATAAAAACCTATCTGATTCCACCAAAAAACATTTCAGGGGATCGTTTGGAACAGTTTAGCACCATTTTTGAGTGAATTTCAGAACATCAGATTTTTGCTGAAATTGTGACCGCGCGGCTTAGGGATTTTCTCAAAAAAAGTTGTTGAGACGTCGAGGGCAAATTCTGTTTCCGATGATAAAAACCCATCTGATTCCACCAAAAAACATTTCAGGGGATCGTTTGCAACAGTTTAGCACCATTTTTGAGTGAATTTCAGAACATCAGATTTTTGCTGAAATTGTGACCGTGCGGCTTAGGGATTTCTTCAAAAAAAGTTGTTCAGACGTCGAGGGCTAATTCTGTTTCCGATGATAAAAACCTATCTGTTTCTACCAAAAACATTTCAGGGGATCGTTAGTAACAGATTGCCAACATTTTTGAGTGAATTGCAGAACGTCAGATTTTTGCTGAAATTGTGACCGTGCGGCTTAGGGATTTTTTCAAAAAAAGTTGTTCAGACGTCGAGGGCTAATTCTGTTTCCCATGATAAAAACCTATCTGTTTCCACCAAAATACCTTTCAGGGGATCGATTGTAACAGTTTGCCAACATTTTTGAGTGAATTGCAGAATGTCAGATTTTTGCTGAAATTGTGACCAAGCAGCTTAGGGATTTTTTCAACAAAAGTTGTTCAGACGTCGAGGGCTAATTCTGTTTCCGATGATAAAAACCCACCTGATTCCACCGAAAAACATTTCAGGGGATCGTTTGCAACAGTTTAGCACCATTTTTGAGTGAATTGCAGAATGTCAGATTTTTGCTGAAATTGTGACCGCGCGGCTTAGGGATTTTTTCAAAAAAAGTTGTTGAGACGTCGAGGGCAAATTCTGTTTCCGATGATAAAAACCCATCTGATTCCACCAAAAAACATTTCAGGGGATCGTTTGCAACAGTTTAGCACCATTTTTGAGTGAATTTCAGAACATCAGATTTTTGCTGAAATTGTGACCGTGCGGCTTAGGGATTTTTTCAAAAAAAGTTGTTCAGACGTCGAGGGCTAATTCTGTTTCCGATGATAAAAACCTATCTGTTTCCACCAAAAACCTTTCAGGGGATCGTTAGTAACAGTTTGCCAACATTTTTGAGTGAATTTCAGAATGTCAGATTTTTGCTGAAATTGTGACCGCGCGGCTTAGGGATTTTTTCAAAAAAAGTTGTTCAGACGTCGAGGGCTAATTCTGTTTCCGATGATAAAAACCCATCTGATTCCACCAAAAAACATTTCAGGGGATCGTTTGGAACAGTTTAGCACCATTTTTGAGTGAATTTCAGAACATCAGATTTTTGCTGAAATTGTGACCGCGCGGCTTAGGGATTTTCTCAAAAAAAGTTGTTGAGACGTCGAGGGCAAATTCTGTTTCCGATGATAAAAACCCATCTGATTCCACCAAAAAACATTTCAGGGGATCGTTTGCAACAGTTTAGCACCATTTTTGAGTGAATTTCAGAACATCAGATTTTTGCTGAAATTGTGACCGTGCGGCTTAGGGATTTCTTCAAAAAAAGTTGTTCAGACGTCGAGGGCTAATTCTGTTTCCGATGATAAAAACCTATCTGTTTCTACCAAAAACATTTCAGGGGATCGTTAGTAACAGATTGCCAACATTTTTGAGTGAATTGCAGAATGTCAGATTTTTGCTGAAATTGTGACCAAGCAGCTTAGGGATTTTTTCAACAAAAGTTGTTCAGACGTCGAGGGCTAATTCTGTTTCCGATGATAAAAACCCACCTGATTCCACCGAAAAACATTTCAGGGGATCGTTTGCAACAGTTTAGCACCATTTTTTCAGTGAATTTCAGAACGTCAGATTTTTGCTGAAATTGTGACCGCGCGGCTTAGGGATTTTTTCAAAAAAAGTTGTTCAGACGTCGAGGGCAAATTCTGTTTCCTGTGATAAAAACCTATCTGTTTCCACCAAAAAACCTTTCAGGGGATCGATTGTAACAGTTTGCCAACATTTTTGAGTGATTTTCAGAACGTCAGATTTTTGCTGAAATTGTGACCGCGCGGCTTAGGGATTTTTTCAAAAAAAGTTGTTCAGACGTCGAGGGCTAATTCTGTTTCCGATGATAAAAACCCACCTGATTCCACCGAAAAACATTTCAGGGGATCGTTTGCAACAGTTTAGCACCATTTTTGAGTGAATTGCAGAATGTCAGATTTTTGCTGAAATTGTGACCGCGCGGCTTAGGGATTTTTTCAAAAAAAGTTGTTCAGACGTCGAGGGAAAATTCTGTTTCCGATGATAAAAACCCATCTGATTCCACCGAAAAACATTTCAGGGGATCGTTTGCAACAGTTTAGCACCATTTTTTGAGTGAATTTCAGAACGTCAGATTTTTGCTGAAATTGTGACCGCGCGGCTTAGGGATTTTTTCAAAAAAAGTTGTTCAGGCGTCGAGGGCAAATTCTGTTTCCAGTGATAAAAACCTATCTGTTTCCACCAAAATACCTTTCAGGGGATCGATTGTAACAGTTTGCCAACATTTTTGAGTGAATTTCAGAACGTCAGATTTTTGCTGAAATTGTGACGGCGCGCCTTAGGGATTTTTTCAATAAAAGTTGTTCAGACGTTGAGGGGAAAATTCTGTTTCCGATGATAAAAACCCATCTGATTCCACCGAAAAACATTTCAGGGGATCGTTTGCAACAGTTTAGCACCATTTTTTCAGTGAATTTCAGAACGTCAGATTTTTGCTGAAATTGTGACCGCGCGGCTTAGGGATTTTTTCAAAAAAAGTTGTTCAGACGTCGAGGGCAAATTCTGTTTCCTGTGATAAAAACCTATCTGTTTCCACCAAAAAACCTTTCAGGGGATCGATTGCAACAGTTTAGCACCATTTTTTCAGTGAATTTCAGAACGTCAGATTTTTGCTGAAATTGTGACCGCGCGGCTTTGTGATTTTTTCAAAAAAAGTTGTTCAGACGTCGAGGGCTAATTCTATTTCCGATAATAAAAACCCATCTGATTCCACCGAAAAACATTTCAGGGGGTCGTTTGCAACAGTTTAGCACCATTTTTGAGTGAATTTCAGAACGTCAGATTTTTGCTGAAATTGTGACCGCGCGGCTTAGGGATTTTTTCAAAAAAAGTTGTTCAGACGTTGAGGGCTAATTCTGTTTCCGATGATAAAAACCCATCTGATTCCACCGAAAAACATTTCAGGGGATCGTTTGCAACAGTTTAGCACCATTTTTGAGTGAATTGCAGAATGTCAGATTTTTGCTGAAATTGTGACCGCGCGGCTTAGGGATTTTTTGAAAAAAAGTTGTTCAGACGTCGAGGGCAAATTCTGTTTCCAGTAATAAAAACCCATCTGATTCCACCGAAAAACATTTCAGGGGATTGTTTGTAACAGTTTGCCAACATTTTTGAGTGAATTTCAGAACGTCAGATTTTTGCTGGAATTGTGACCGCGCGGCTTAGGGATTTTTTCAAAAAAAGTTGTTCAGGCGTCGAGGGCAAATTCTGTTTCCAGTGATAAAAACCTATCTGTTTCCACCGAAAAACATTTCAAGGGATCGATTGTAACAGTTTGCCAACATTTTTGAGTGAATTTCAGAACGTCAGATTTTTGCTGAAATTCTGACCGCGCGGCTTAGGGATTTTTTCAAAAAAAGTTGTTCAGACGTTGAGGGAAAATTCTGTTTCCGATGATAAAAACCCATCTGATTCCACCGAAAAACATTTCAGGGGATCGTTTGCAACAGTTTAGCACCATTTTTGGAGTGAATTTCAGAACGTCAGATTTTTGCTGAAATTGTGACCGCGCGGCTTAGGGATTTTTTCAAAAAAAGTTGTTCAGACGTCGAGGGCAAATTCTGTTTCCAGTAATAAAAAGCTATCTGTTTCCACCAAAATACCTTTCAGGGGATCGATTGTAACAGTTTGCCAACATTTTTGAGTGAATTTCAGAACGTCAGATTTTTGCTGAAATTGTGACCGCGCGGCTTAGGGATTTTTTCAAAAAAAGTTGTTCAGACGTCGAGGGCTAATTCTGTTTCCGATGATAAAAACCCATCTGATTCCACCGAAAAACATTTCAGAGGATCGTTTGCAACAGTTTAGCACCATTTTTGAGTGAATTTCAGAACGTCAGATTTTTGCTGAAATTCTGACCGCGCGGCTTAGGGATTTTTTCAAAAAAAGTTGTTCAGACGTCGAGGGCTAATTCTGTTTCCGATGATAAAAACCCATCTGATTCCACCGAAAAACATTTCAGGGGATCGTTTGTAACAGTTTGCCAAGATTTTTGAGTGAATTGCAGAATGTCAGATTTTTGCTGAAATTGTGACCGCGCGGCTTAGGGATTTTTTCAAAAAAAGTTGTTCAGACGTCGAGGGCTAATTCTGTTTCCGATGATAAAAACCCATCTGATTCCACCGAAAAACATTTCAGGGGATTGTTTGTAACAGTTTGCCAACATTTTTGAGTGAATTGCATAATGTCAGATTTTTTCTGAAATTGTGACCGCGCGGCTTAGGGATTTTTTCAAAAAAAGTTGTTCAGGCGTCGAGGGCAAATTCTGTTTCCAGTGATAAAAACCTATCTGTTTCCACCAAAAAACCTTTCAGGGGATCGATTGTAACAGTTTGCCAACATTTTTGAGTGAATTTCAGAATGTCAGATTTTTGCTGAAATTGTGACCGCGCGGCTTAGGGATTTTTTCAAAAAAAGTTGTTCAGACGTCGAGGGAAAATTCTGTTTCCGATGATAAAAACCCATCTGATTCCACCGAAAAACATTTCAGGGGATCGTTTGCAACAGTTTAGCACCATTTTTTCAGTGAATTTCAGAACGTCAGATTTTTGCTGAAATTGTGACCGCGCGGCTTAGGGATTTTTTCAAAAAAAGTTGTTCAGACGTCGAGGGCTAATTCTGTTTCCGATGATAAAAACCCACCTGATTCCACCGAAAAACATTTCAGGGGATCGTTTGCAACAGTTTAGCACCATTTTTGAGTGAATTGCAGAATGTCAGATTTTTGCTGAAATTGTGACCGCGCGGCTTAGGGATTTTTTCAAAAAAAGTTGTTCAGACGTCGAGGGAAAATTCTGTTTCCGATGATAAAAACCCATCTGATTCCACCGAAAAACATTTCAGGGGATCGTTTGCAACAGTTTAGCACCATTTTTTGGGTGAATTTCAGAACGTCAGATTTTTGCTGAAATTGTAACCGCGCGGCTTAGGGATTTTTTCAAAAAAAGTTGTTCAGGCGTCGAGGGCAAATTCTGTTTCCAGTGATAAAAACCTATCTGTTTCCACCAAAAAACCTTTCAGGGGATCGATTGTAACAGTTTGCCAACATTTTTGAGTGAATTTCAGAACGTCAGATTTTTGCTGAAATTGTGACCGCGCGGCTTAGGGATTTTTTCAAAAAAAGTTGTTCAGACGTTGAGGGAAAATTCTGTTTCCGATGATAAAAACCCATCTGATTCCACCGAAAAACATTTCAGGGGATCGTTTGCAACAGTTTAGCACCATTTTTGAGTGAATTTCAGAACGTCAGATTTTTGCTGAAATTCTGACCGCGCGGCTTAGGGATTTTTTCAAAAAAAGTTGTTCAGACGTCGAGGGCTAATTCTGTTTCCGATGATAAAAACCCATCTGATTCCACCGAAAAACATTTCAGAGGATCGTTTGTAACAGTTTAGCACCATTTTTGAGTGAATTTCAGAACGTCAGATTTTTGCTGAAATTCTGACCGCGCGGCTTAGGGATTTTTTCAAAAAAAGTTGTTCAGACGTCGAGGGCTAATTCTGTTTCCGATGATAAAAACCCATCTGATTCCACCGAAAAACATTTCAGGGGATCGTTTGTAACAGTTTGCCAAGATTTTTGAGTGAATTGCAGAATGTCAGATTTTTGCTGGAATTGTGACCGCGCGGCTTAGGGATTTTTTCAAAAAAAGTTGTTCAGGCGTCGAGGGCAAATTCTGTTTCCTGTGATAAAAACCTATCTGTTTCCACCAAAAAACCTTTCAGGGGATCGATTGTAACAGTTTGCCAACATTTTTGAGTGAATTTCAGAACGTCAGATTTTTGCTGAAATTGTGACCGCGCGGCTTAGGGATTTTTTAAAAAAAAGTTGTTCAGACGTTGAGGGAAAATTCTGTTTCCGATGATAAAAACCCATCTGATTCCACCGAAAAACATTTCAGGGGATCGTTTGCAACAGTTTAGCACCATTTTTTCAGTGAATTTCAGAACGTCAGATTTTTGCTGAAATTGTGACCGCGCGGCTTAGGGATTTTTTCAAAAAAAGTTGTTCAGACGTCGAGGGCAAATTCTGTTTCCTGTGATAAAAACCTATCTGTTTCCACCAAAAAACCTTTCAGGGGATCGATTGTAACAGTTTGCCAACATTTTTGAGTGAATTTCAGAACGTCAGATTTTTGCTGAAATTGTGACCGCGCGGCTTAGGGATTTTTTCAACAAAAGTTGTTCAGACGTCGAGGGCTAATTCTGTTTCCGATGATAAAAACCCACCTGATTCCACCGAAAAACATTTCAGGGGATCGTTTGCAACAGTTTAGCACCATTTTTGAGTGAATTGCAGAATGTCAGATTTTTGCTGAAATTGTGACCGCGCGGCTTAGGGATTTTTTCAAAAAAAGTTGTTCAGACGTCGAGGGAAAATTCTGTTTCCGATGATAAAAACCCATCTGATTCCACCGAAAAACATTTCAGGGGATCGTTTGCAACAGTTTAGCACCATTTTTTGAGTGAATTTCAGAACGTCAGATTTTTGCTGAAATTGTGACCGCGCGGCTTAGGGATTTTTTCAAAAAAAGTTGTTCAGGCGTCGAGGGCAAATTCTGTTTCCAGTGATAAAAACCTATCTGTTTCCACCAAAAAACCTTTCAGGGGATCGATTGTAACAGTTTGCCAACATTTTTGAGTGAATTTCAGAACGTCAGATTTTTGCTGAAATTGTGACCGCGCGGCTTTGTGATTTTTTCAAAAAAAGTTGTTCAGACGTCGAGGGCTAATTCTATTTCCGATAATAAAAACCCATCTGATTCCACCGAAAAACATTTCAGGGGGTCGTTTGCAACAGTTTAGCACCATTTTTGAGTGAATTTCAGAACGTCAGATTTTTGCTGAAATTGTGACCGCGCGGCTTAGGGATTTTTTCAAAAAAAGTTGTTCAGACGTTGAGGGCTAATTCTGTTTCCGATGATAAAAACCCATCTGATTCCACCGAAAAACATTTCAGGGGATCGTTTGCAACAGTTTAGCACCATTTTTGAGTGAATTGCAGAATGTCAGATTTTTGCTGAAATTGTGACCGCGCGGCTTAGGGATTTTTTGAAAAAAAGTTGTTCAGACGTCGAGGGCAAATTCTGTTTCCAGTAATAAAAACCCATCTGATTCCACCGAAAAACATTTCAGGGGATTGTTTGTAACAGTTTGCCAACATTTTTGAGTGAATTTCAGAACGTCAGATTTTTGCTGAAATTGTGACCGCGCGGCTTAGGGATTTTTTCAAAAAAAGTTGTTCAGACGTCGAGGGCTAATTCTGTTTCTGATGATAAAAACCCATCTGATTCCACCGAAAAACATTTCAAGGGATCGATTTTAACAGTTTGCCAACATTTTTGAGTGAATTTCAGAACGTCAGATTTTTGCTGAAATTCTGACCGCGCGGCTTAGGGATTTTTTCAAAAAAAGTTGTTCAGACGTTGAGGGAAAATTCTGTTTCCGATGATAAAAACCCATCTGATTCCACCGAAAAACATTTCAGGGGATCGTTTGCAACAGTTTAGCACCATTTTTTGAGTGAATTTCAGAACGTCAGATTTTTGCTGAAATTGTGACCGCGCGGCTTAGGGATTTTTTCAAAAAAAGTTGTTCAGACGTCGAGGGCAAATTCTGTTTCCAGTAATAAAAAGCTATCTGTTTCCACCAAAATTCCTTTCAGGGGATCGATTGTAAGAGTTTGCCAACATTTTTGAGTGAATTTCAGAACGTCAGATTTTTGCTGAAATTGTGATCGCGCGGCTTAGGGATTTTTTCAAAAAAAGTTGTTCAGACGTCGAGGGCTAATTCTGTTTCCGATGATAAAAACCCATCTGATTCCACCGAAAAACATTTCAGAGGATCGTTTGCAACAGTTTAGCACCATTTTTGAGTGAATTTCAGAACGTCAGATTTTTGCTGAAATTCTGACCGCGCGGCTTAGGGATTTTTTCAAAAAAAGTTGTTCAGACGTCGAGGGCTAATTCTGTTTCCGATGATAAAAACCCATCTGATTCCACCGAAAAACATTTCAGGGGATCGTTTGTAACAGTTTGCCAAGATTTTTGAGTGAATTGCAGAATGTCAGATTTTTGCTGGAATTGTGACCGCGCGGCTTAGGGATTTTTTCAAAAAAAGTTGTTCAGGCGTCGAGGGCAAATTCTGTTTCCAGTGATAAAAACCTATCTGTTTCCACCGAAAAACATTTCAAGGGATCGATTGTAACAGTTTGCCAACATTTTTGAGTGAATTTCAGAACGTCAGATTTTTGCTGAAATTCTGACCGCGCGGCTTAGGGATTTTTTCAAAAAAAGTTGTTCAGACGTTGAGGGAAAATTCTGTTTCCGATGATAAAAACCCATCTGATTCCACCGAAAAACATTTCAGGGGATCGTTTGCAACAGTTTAGCACCATTTTTGGAGTGAATTTCAGAACGTCAGATTTTTGCTGAAATTGTGACCACGCGGCTTAGGGATTTTTTCAAAAAAAGTTGTTCAGACGTCGAGGGCAAATTCTGTTTCCAGTAATAAAAAGCTATCTGTTTCCACCAAAATACCTTTCAGGGGATCGATTGTAACAGTTTGCCAACATTTTTGAGTGAATTTCAGAACGTCAGATTTTTGCTGAAATTGTGACCGCGCGGCTTAGGGATTTTTTCAAAAAAAGTTGTTCAGACGTCGAGGGCTAATTCTGTTTCCGATGATAAAAACCCATCTGATTCCACCGAAAAACATTTCAGAGGATCGTTTGCAACAGTTTAGCACCATTTTTGAGTGAATTTCAGAACGTCAGATTTTTGCTGAAATTCTGACCGCGCGGCTTAGGGATTTTTTCAAAAAAAGTTGTTCAGACGTCGAGGGCTAATTCTGTTTCCGATGATAAAAACCCATCTGATTCCACCGAAAAACATTTCAGGGGATCGTTTGTAACAGTTTGCCAAGATTTTTGAGTGAATTGCAGAATGTCAGATTTTTGCTGAAATTGTGACCGCGCGGCTTAGGGATTTTTTCAAAAAAAGTTGTTCAGACGTCGAGGGCTAATTCTGTTTCCGATGATAAAAACCCATCTGATTCCACCGAAAAACATTTCAGGGGATTGTTTGTAACAGTTTGCCAACATTTTTGAGTGAATTGCATAATGTCAGATTTTTTCTGAAATTGTGACCGCGCGGCTTAGGGATTTTTTCAAAAAAAGTTGTTCAGGCGTCGAGGGCAAATTCTGTTTCCAGTGATAAAAACCTATCTGTTTCCACCAAAAAACCTTTCAGGGGATCGATTGTAACAGTTTGCCAACATTTTTGAGTGAATTTCAGAATGTCAGATTTTTGCTGAAATTGTGACCGCGCGGCTTAGGGATTTTTTCAAAAAAAGTTGTTCAGACGTCGAGGGAAAATTCTGTTTCCGATGATAAAAACCCATCTGATTCCACCGAAAAACATTTCAGGGGATCGTTTGCAACAGTTTAGCACCATTTTTTCAGTGAATTTCAGAACGTCAGATTTTTGCTGAAATTGTGACCGCGCGGCTTAGGGATTTTTTCAAAAAAAGTTGTTCAGACGTCGAGGGCTAATTCTGTTTCCGATGATAAAAACCCACCTGATTCCACCGAAAAACATTTCAGGGGATCGTTTGCAACAGTTTAGCACCATTTTTGAGTGAATTGCAGAATGTCAGATTTTTGCTGAAATTGTGACCGCGCGGCTTAGGGATTTTTTCAAAAAAAGTTGTTCAGACGTCGAGGGAAAATTCTGTTTCCGATGATAAAAACCCATCTGATTCCACCGAAAAACATTTCAGGGGATCGTTTGCAACAGTTTAGCAGCATTTTTTGGGTGAATTTCAGAACGTCAGATTTTTGCTGAAATTGTAACCGCGCGGCTTAGGGATTTTTTCAAAAAAAGTTGTTCAGGCGTCGAGGGCAAATTCTGTTTCCAGTGATAAAAACCTATCTGTTTCCACCAAAAAACCTTTCAGGGGATCGATTGTAACAGTTTGCCAACATTTTTGAGTGAATTTCAGAACGTCAGATTTTTGCTGAAATTGTGACCGCGCGGCTTAGGGATTTTTTCAAAAAAAGTTGTTCAGACGTTGAGGGAAAATTCTGTTTCCGATGATAAAAACCCATCTGATTCCACCGAAAAACATTTCAGGGGATCGTTTGCAACAGTTTAGCACCATTTTTGAGTGAATTTCAGAACGTCAGATTTTTGCTGAAATTCTGACCGCGCGGCTTAGGGATTTTTTCAAAAAAAGTTGTTCAGACGTCGAGGGCTAATTCTGTTTCCGATGATAAAAACCCATCTGATTCCACCGAAAAACATTTCAGAGGATCGTTTGCAACAGTTTAGCACCATTTTTGAGTGAATTTCAGAACGTCAGATTTTTGCTGAAATTCTGACCGCGCGGCTTAGGGATTTTTTCAAAAAAAGTTGTTCAGACGTCGAGGGCTAATTCTGTTTCCGATGATAAAAACCCATCTGATTCCACCGAAAAACATTTCAGGGGATCGTTTGTAACAGTTTGCCAAGATTTTTGAGTGAATTGCAGAATGTCAGATTTTTGCTGGAATTGTGACCGCGCGGCTTAGGGATTTTTTCAAAAAAAGTTGTTCAGGCGTCGAGGGCAAATTCTGTTTCCAGTGATAAAAACCTATCTGTTTCCACCGAAAAACATTTCAAGGGATCGATTGTAACAGTTTGCCAACATTTTTGAGTGAATTTCAGAACGTCAGATTTTTGCTGAAATTTTGACCGCGCGGCTTAGGGATTTTTTCAAAAAAAGTTGTTCAGACGTTGAGGGAAAATTCTGTTTCCGATGATAAAAACCCATCTGATTCCACCGAAAAACATTTCAGGGGATCGTTTGCAACAGTTTAGCACCATTTTTGGAGTGAATTTCAGAACGTCAGATTTTTGCTGAAATTGTGACCGCGCGGCTTAGGGATTTTTTCAAAAAAAGTTGTTCAGACGTCGAGGGCAAATTCTGTTTCCAGTAATAAAAAGCTATCTGTTTCCACCAAAATACCTTTCAGGGGATCGATTGTAACAGTTTGCCAACATTTTTGAGTGAATTTCAGAACGTCAGATTTTTGCTGAAATTGTGACCGCGCGGCTTAGGGATTTTTTCAAAAAAAGTTGTTCAGACGTCGAGGGCTAATTCTGTTTCCGATGATAAAAACCCATCTGATTCCACCGAAAAACATTTCAGAGGATCGTTTGCAACAGTTTAGCACCATTTTTGAGTGAATTTCAGAACGTCAGATTTTTGCTGAAATTCTGACCGCGCGGCTTAGGGATTTTTTCAAAAAAAGTTGTTCAGACGTCGAGGGCTAATTCTGTTTCCGATGATAAAAACCCATCTGATTCCACCGAAAAACATTTCAGGGGATCGTTTGTAACAGTTTGCCAAGATTTTTGAGTGAATTGCAGAATGTCAGATTTTTGCTGAAATTGTGACCGCGCGGCTTAGGGATTTTTTCAAAAAAAGTTGTTCAGACGTCGAGGGCTAATTCTGTTTCCGATGATAAAAACCCATCTGATTCCACCGAAAAACATTTCAGGGGATTGTTTGTAACAGTTTGCCAACATTTTTGAGTGAATTGCATAATGTCAGATTTTTTCTGAAATTGTGACCGCGCGGCTTAGGGATTTTTTCAAAAAAAGTTGTTCAGGCGTCGAGGGCAAATTCTGTTTCCAGTGATAAAAACCTATCTGTTTCCACCAAAAAACCTTTCAGGGGATCGATTGTAACAGTTTGCCAACATTTTTGAGTGAATTTCAGAATGTCAGATTTTTGCTGAAATTGTGACCGCGCGGCTTAGGGATTTTTTCAAAAAAAGTTGTTCAGACGTCGAGGGAAAATTCTGTTTCCGATGATAAAAACCCATCTGATTCCACCGAAAAACATTTCAGGGGATCGTTTGCAACAGTTTAGCACCATTTTTTCAGTGAATTTCAGAACGTCAGATTTTTGCTGAAATTGTGACCGCGCGGCTTAGGGATTTTTTCAAAAAAAGTTGTTCAGACGTCGAGGGCTAATTCTGTTTCCGATGATAAAAACCCACCTGATTCCACCGAAAAACATTTCAGGGGATCGTTTGCAACAGTTTAGCACCATTTTTGAGTGAATTGCAGAATGTCAGATTTTTGCTGAAATTGTGACCGCGCGGCTTAGGGATTTTTTCAAAAAAAGTTGTTCAGACGTCGAGGGAAAATTCTGTTTCCGATGATAAAAACCCATCTGATTCCACCGAAAAACATTTCAGGGGATCGTTTGCAACAGTTTAGCAGCATTTTTTGGGTGAATTTCAGAACGTCAGATTTTTGCTGAAATTGTAACCGCGCGGCTTAGGGATTTTTTCAAAAAAAGTTGTTCAGGCGTCGAGGGCAAATTCTGTTTCCAGTGATAAAAACCTATCTGTTTCCACCAAAAAACCTTTCAGGGGATCGATTGTAACAGTTTGCCAACATTTTTGAGTGAATTTCAGAACGTCAGATTTTTGCTGAAATTGTGACCGCGCGGCTTAGGGATTTTTTCAAAAAAAGTTGTTCAGACGTTGAGGGAAAATTCTGTTTCCGATGATAAAAACCCATCTGATTCCACCGAAAAACATTTCAGGGGATCGTTTGCAACAGTTTAGCACCATTTTTGAGTGAATTTCAGAACGTCAGATTTTTGCTGAAATTCTGACCGCGCGGCTTAGGGATTTTTTCAAAAAAAGTTGTTCAGACGTCGAGGGCTAATTCTGTTTCCGATGATAAAAACCCATCTGATTCCACCGAAAAACATTTCAGAGGATCGTTTGCAACAGTTTAGCACCATTTTTGAGTGAATTTCAGAACGTCAGATTTTTGCTGAAATTCTGACCGCGCGGCTTAGGGATTTTTTCAAAAAAAGTTGTTCAGACGTCGAGGGCTAATTCTGTTTCCGATGATAAAAACCCATCTGATTCCACCGAAAAACATTTCAGGGGATCGTTTGTAACAGTTTGCCAAGATTTTTGAGTGAATTGCAGAATGTCAGATTTTTGCTGGAATTGTGACCGCGCGGCTTAGGGATTTTTTCAAAAAAAGTTGTTCAGGCGTCGAGGGCAAATTCTGTTTCCAGTGATAAAAACCTATCTGTTTCCACCGAAAAACATTTCAAGGGATCGATTGTAACAGTTTGCCAACATTTTTGAGTGAATTTCAGAACGTCAGATTTTTGCTGAAATTTTGACCGCGCGGCTTAGGGATTTTTTCAAAAAAAGTTGTTCAGACGTTGAGGGAAAATTCTGTTTCCGATGATAAAAACCCATCTGATTCCACCGAAAAACATTTCAGGGGATCGTTTGCAACAGTTTAGCACCATTTTTGGAGTGAATTTCAGAACGTCAGATTTTTGCTGAAATTGTGACCGCGCGGCTTAGGGATTTTTTCAAAAAAAGTTGTTCAGACGTCGAGGGCAAATTCTGTTTCCAGTAATAAAAAGCTATCTGTTTCCACCAAAATACCTTTCAGGGGATCGATTGTAACAGTTTGCCAACATTTTTGAGTGAATTTCAGAACGTCAGATTTTTGCTGAAATTGTGACCGCGCGGCTTAGGGATTTTTTCAAAAAAAGTTGTTCAGACGTCGAGGGCTAATTCTGTTTCCGATGATAAAAACCCATCTGATTCCACCGAAAAACATTTCAGGGGATCGTTTGCAACAGTTTAGCACCATTTTTGAGTGAATTTCAGAACGTCAGATTTTTGCTGAAATTGTGACCGCGCGGCTTAGGGATTTTTTCAAAAAAAGTTGTTCAGGCGTCGAGGGCAAATTCTGTTTCCAGTGATAATAACCTATCTGTTTCCACCAAAAAACCTTTCAGGGGATCGATTGTAACAGTTTGCCAACATTTTTGAGTGAATTTCAGAACGTCAGATTTTTGCTGAAATTGTGACCGCGCGGCTTAGGGATTTTTTAAAAAAAAGTTGTTCAGACGTTGAGGGAAAATTCTGTTTCCGATGATAAAAACCCATCTGATTCCACCGAAAAACATTTCAGGCGATCGTTTGCAACAGTTTAGCACCATTTTTTCAGTGAATTTCAGAACGTCAGATTTTTGCTGAAATTGTGACCGCGCGGCTTAGGGATTTTTTCAAAAAAAGTTGTTCAGACGTCGAGGGCAAATTCTGTTTCCTGTGATAAAAACCTATCTGTTTCCACCAAAAAACCTTTCAGGGGATCGATTGTAACAGTTTGCCAACATTTTTGAGTGAATTTCAGAACGTCAGATTTTTGCTGAAATTGTGACCGCGCGGCTTAGGGATTTTTTCAAAAAAAGTTGTTCAGACGTCGAGGGCTAATTCTGTTTCCGATGATAAAAACCCACCTGATTCCACCGAAAAACATTTCAGGGGATCGTTTGCAACAGTTTAGCACCATTTTTGAATGAATTGCAGAATGTTAGATTTTTGCTGAAATTGTGACCGCGCGGCTTAGGGATTTTTTCAAAAAAAGTTGTTCAGACGTCGAGGGAAAATTCTGTTTCCGATGATAAAAACCCATCTGATTCCACCGAAAAACATTTCAGGGGATCGTTTGCAACAGTTTAGCACCATTTTTTGAGTGAATTTCAGAACGTCAGATTTTTGCTGAAATTGTGACCGCGCGGCTTAGGGATTTTTTCAAAAAAAGTTGTTCAGGCGTCGAGGGCAAATTCTGTTTCCAGTGATAAAAACCTATCTGTTTCCACCAAAATACCTTTCAGGGGATCGATTGTAACAGTTTGCCAACATTTTTGAGTGAATTTCAGAACGTCAGATTTTTGCTGAAATTGTGACCGCGCGCCTTAGGGATTTTTTCAAAAAAAGTTGTTCAGACGTTGAGGGAAAATTCTGTTTCCGATGATAAAAACCCATCTGATTCCACCGAAAAACATTTCAGGGGATCGTTTGCAACAGTTTAGCACCATTTTTTCAGTGAATTTCAGAACGTCAGATTTTTGCTGAAATTGTGACCGCGCGGCTTAGGGATTTTTTCAAAAAAAGTTGTTCAGACGTCGAGGGCAAATTCTGTTTCCTGTGATAAAAACCTATCTGTTTCCACCAAAAAACCTTTCAGGGGATCGATTGCAACAGTTTAGCACCATTTTTTCAGTGAATTTCAGAACGTCAGATTTTTGCTGAAATTGTGACCGCGCGGCTTTGTGATTTTTTCAAAAAAAGTTGTTCAGACGTCGAGGGCTAATTCTATTTCCGATGATAAAAACCCATCTGATTCCACCGAAAAACATTTCAGGGGGTCGTTTGCAACAGTTTAGCACCATTTTTGAGTGAATTTCAGAACGTCAGATTTTTGCTGAAATTGTGACCGCGCGGCTTAGGGATTTTTTCAAAAAAAGTTGTTCAGACGTTGAGGGCTAATTCTGTTTCCGATGATAAAAACCCATCTGATTCCACCGAAAAACATTTCAGGGGATCGTTTGCAACAGTTTAGCACCATTTTTGAGTGAATTGCAGAATGTCAGATTTTTGCTGAAATTGTGACCGCGCGGCTTAGGGATTTTTTGAAAAAAAGTTGTTCAGACGTCGAGGGCAAATTCTGTTTCCAGTAATAAAAACCCATCTGATTCCACCGAAAAACATTTCAGGGGATTGTTTGTAACAGTTTGCCAACATTTTTGAGTGAATTTCAGAACGTCAGATTTTTGCTGAAATTGTGACCGCGCGGCTTAGGGATTTTTTCAAAAAAAGTTGTTCAGACGTCGAGGGCTAATTCTGTTTCTGATGATAAAAACCCATCTGATTCCACCGAAAAACATTTCAAGGGATCGATTTTAACAGTTTGCCAACATTTTTGAGTGAATTTCAGAACGTCAGATTTTTGCTGAAATTCTGACCGCGCGGCTTAGGGATTTTTTCAAAAAAAGTTGTTCAGACGTTGAGGGAAAATTCTGTTTCCGATGATAAAAACCCATCTGATTCCACCGAAAAACATTTCAGGGGATCGTTTGCAACAGTTTAGCACCATTTTTTGAGTGAATTTCAGAACGTCAGATTTTTGCTGAAATTGTGACCGCGCGGCTTAGGGATTTTTTCAAAAAAAGTTGTTCAGACGTCGAGGGCAAATTCTGTTTCCAGTAATAAAAAGCTATCTGTTTCCACCAAAATACCTTTCAGGGGATCGATTGTAAGAGTTTGCCAACATTTTTGAGTGAATTTCAGAACGTCAGATTTTTGCTGAAATTGTGATCGCGCGGCTTAGGGATTTTTTCAAAAAAAGTTGTTCAGACGTCGAGGGCTAATTCTGTTTCCGATGATAAAAACCCATCTGATTCCACCGAAAAACATTTCAGAGGATCGTTTGCAACAGTTTAGCACCATTTTTGAGTGAATTTCAGAACGTCAGATTTTTGCTGAAATTCTGACCGCGCGGCTTAGGGATTTTTTCAAAAAAAGTTGTTCAGACGTCGAGGGCTAATTCTGTTTCCGATGATAAAAACCCATCTGATTCCACCGAAAAACATTTCAGGGGATCGTTTGTAACAGTTTGCCAAGATTTTTGAGTGAATTGCAGAATGTCAGATTTTTGCTGGAATTGTGACCGCGCGGCTTAGGGATTTTTTCAAAAAAAGTTGTTCAGGCGTCGAGGGAAAATTCTGTTTCCGATGATAAAAACCCATCTGATTCCACCGAAAAACATTTCAGGGGATCGTTTGCAACAGTTTAGCACCATTTTTGGAGTGAATTTCAGAACGTCAGATTTTTGCTGAAATTGTGACCACGCGGCTTAGGGATTTTTTCAAAAAAAGTTGTTCAGACGTCGAGGGCAAATTCTGTTTCCAGTAATAAAAAGCTATCTGTTTCCACCAAAATACCTTTCAGGGGATCGATTGTAACAGTTTGCCAACATTTTTGAGTGAATTTCAGAACGTCAGATTTTTGCTGAAATTGTGACCGCGCGGCTTAGGGATTTTTTCAAAAAAAGTTGTTCAGACGTCGAGGGCTAATTCTGTTTCCGATGATAAAAACCCATCTGATTCCACCGAAAAACATTTCAGAGGATCGTTTGCAACAGTTTAGCACCATTTTTGAGTGAATTTCAGAACGTCAGATTTTTGCTGAAATTCTGACCGCGCGGCTTAGGGATTTTTTCAAAAAAAGTTGTTCAGACGTCGAGGGCTAATTCTGTTTCCGATGATAAAAACCCATCTGATTACACCGAAAAACATTTCAGGGGATCGTTTGTAACAGTTTGCCAAGATTTTTGAGTGAATTGCAGAATGTCAGATTTTTGCTGAAATTGTGACCGCGCGCCTTAGGGATTTTTTCAAAAAAAGTTGTTCAGACGTCGAGGGCTAATTCTGTTTCCGATGATAAAAACCCATCTGATTCCACCGAAAAACATTTCAGGGGATTGTTTGTAACAGTTTGCCAACATTTTTGAGTGAATTGCATAATGTCAGATTTTTTCTGAAATTGTGACCGCGCGGCTTAGGGATTTTTTCAAAAAAAGTTGTTCAGGCGTCGAGGGCAAATTCTGTTTCCAGTGATAAAAACCTATCTGTTTCCACCAAAAAACCTTTCAGGGGATCGATTGTAACAGTTTGCCAACATTTTTGAGTGAATTTCAGAATGTCAGATTTTTGCTGAAATTGTGACCGCGCGGCTTAGGGATTTTTTCAAAAAAAGTTGTTCAGACGTCGAGGGCTAATTCTGTTTCCGATGATAAAAACCCACCTGATTCCACCGAAAAACATTTCAGGGGATCGTTTGCAACAGTTTAGCACCATTTTGGAGTGAATTGCAGAATGTCAGATTTTTGCTGAAATTGTGACCGCGCGGCTTAGGGATTTTTTCAAAAAAAGTTGTTCAGACGTCGAGGGAAAATTCTGTTTCCGATGATAAAAACCCATCTGATTCCACCGAAAAACATTTCAGGGGATCGTTTGCAACAGTTTAGCACCATTTTTTGGGTGAATTTCAGAACGTCAGATTTTTGCTGAAATTGTAACCGCGCGGCTTAGGGATTTTTTCAAAAAAAGTTGTTCAGGCGTCGAGGGCAAATTCTGTTTCCAGTGATAAAAACCTATCTGTTTCCACCAAAAAACCTTTCAGGGGATCGATTGTAACAGTTTGCCAACATTTTTGAGTGAATTTCAGAACGTCAGATTTTTGCTGAAATTGTGACCGCGCGGCTTAGGGATTTTTTCAAAAAAAGTTGTTCAGACGTTGAGGGAAAATTCTGTTTCCGATGATAAAAACCCATCTGATTCCACCGAAAAACATTTCAGGGGATCGTTTGCAACAGTTTAGCACCATTTTTGAGTGAATTTCAGAACGTCAGATTTTTGCTGAAATTCTGACCGCGCGGCTTAGGGATTTTTTCAAAAAAAGTTGTTCAGACGTCGAGGGCTAATTCTGTTTCCGATGATAAAAACCCATCTGATTCCACCGAAAAACATTTCAGAGGATCGTTTGCAACAGTTTAGCACCATTTTTGAGTGAATTTCAGAACGTCAGATTTTTGCTGAAATTCTGACCGCGCGGCTTAGGGATTTTTTCAAAAAAAGTTGTTCAGACGTCGAGGGCTAATTCTGTTTCCGATGATAAAAACCCATCTGATTCCACCGAAAAACATTTCAGGGGATCGTTTGTAACAGTTTGCCAAGATTTTTGAGTGAATTGCAGAATGTCAGATTTTTGCTGGAATTGTGACCGCGCGGCTTAGGGATTTTTTCAAAAAAAGTTGTTCAGGCGTCGAGGGCAAATTCTGTTTCCAGTGATAAAAACCTATCTGTTTCCACCGAAAAACATTTCAAGGGATCGATTGTAACAGTTTGCCAACATTTTTGAGTGAATTTCAGAACGTCAGATTTTTGCTGAAATTCTGACCGCGCGGCTTAGGGATTTTTTCAAAAAAAGTTGTTCAGACGTTGAGGGAAAATTCTGTTTCCGATGATAAAAACCCATCTGATTCCACCGAAAAACATTTCAGGGGATCGTTTGCAACAGTTTAGCACCATTTTTGGAGTGAATTTCAGAACGTCAGATTTTTGCTGAAATTGTGACCGCGCGGCTTAGGGATTTTTTCAAAAAAAGTTGTTCAGACGTCGAGGGCAAATTCTGTTTCCAGTAATAAAAAGCTATCTGTTTCCACCAAAATACCTTTCAGGGGATCGATTGTAACAGTTTGCCAACATTTTTGAGTGAATTTCAGAACGTCAGATTTTTGCTGAAATTGTGACCGCGCGGCTTAGGGATTTTTTCAAAAAAAGTTGTTCAGACGTCGAGGGCTAATTCTGTTTCCGATGATAAAAACCCATCTGATTCCACCGAAAAACATTTCAGAGGATCGTTTGCAACAGTTTAGCACCATTTTTGAGTGAATTTCAGAACGTCAGATTTTTGCTGAAATTCTGACCGCGCGGCTTAGGGATTTTTTCAAAAAAAGTTGTTCAGACGTCGAGGGCTAATTCTGTTTCCGATGATAAAAACCCATCTGATTCCACCGAAAAACATTTCAGGGGATCGTTTGTAACAGTTTGCCAAGATTTTTGAGTGAATTGCAGAATGTCAGATTTTTGCTGAAATTGTGACCGCGCGGCTTAGGGATTTTTTCAAAAAAAGTTGTTCAGACGTCGAGGGCTAATTCTGTTTCCGATGATAAAAACCCATCTGATTCCACCGAAAAACATTTCAGGGGATTGTTTGTAACAGTTTGCCAACATTTTTGAGTGAATTGCATAATGTCAGATTTTTTCTGAAATTGTGACCGCGCGGCTTAGGGATTTTTTCAAAAAAAGTTGTTCAGGCGTCGAGGGCAAATTCTGTTTCCAGTGATAAAAACCTATCTGTTTCCACCAAAAAACCTTTCAGGGGATCGATTGTAACAGTTTGCCAACATTTTTGAGTGAATTTCAGAATGTCAGATTTTTGCTGAAATTGTGACCGCGCGGCTTAGGGATTTTTTCAAAAAAAGTTGTTCAGACGTCGAGGGAAAATTCTGTTTCCGATGATAAAAACCCATCTGATTCCACCGAAAAACATTTCAGGGGATCGTTTGCAACAGTTTAGCACCATTTTTTCAGTGAATTTCAGAACGTCAGATTTTTGCTGAAATTGTGACCGCGCGGCTTAGGGATTTTTTCAAAAAAAGTTGTTCAGACGTCGAGGGCTAATTCTGTTTCCGATGATAAAAACCCACCTGATTCCACCGAAAAACATTTCAGGGGATCGTTAGTAACAGTTTGCCAACATTTTTGAGTGAATTTCAGAACGTCAGATTTTTGCTGAAATTGTGACCGCGCGGCTTAGGGATTTTTTCAAAAAAAGTTGTTCAGACGTCGAGGGAAAATTCTGTTTCCGATGATAAAAACCCATCTGATTCCACCGAAAAACATTTCAGGGGATCGTTTGTAACAGTTTAGCACCATTTTTTGGGTGAATTTCAGAACGTCAGATTTTTGCTGAAATTGTGACCGCGCGGCTTAGGGATTTTTTCAAAAAAAGTTGTTCAGGCGTCGAGGGCAAATTCTGTTTCCAGTGATAAAAACCTATCTGTTTCCACCAAAAAACCTTTCAGGGGATCGATTGTAACAGTTTGCCAACATTTTTGAGTGAATTTCAGAACGTCAGATTTTTGCTGAAATTGTGACCGCACGGCTTAGGGATTTTTTCAAAAAAAGTTGTTCAGACGTTGAGGGAAAATTCTGTTTCCGATGATAAAAACCCATCTGATTCCACCGAAAAACATTTCAGGGGATCGTTTGCAACAGTTTAGCACCATTTTTTCAGTGAATTTCAGAACGTCAGATTTTTGCTGAAATTGTGACCGCGCGGCTTAGGGATTTTTTCAAAAAAAGTTGTTCAGACGTCGAGGGCAAATTCTGTTTCCTGTGATAAAAACCTATCTGTTTCCACCAAAAAACCTTTCAGGGGATCGATTGTAACAGTTTGCCAACATTTTTGAGTGAATTTCAGAACGTCAGATTTTTGCTGAAATTGTGACCGCGCGGCTTTGTGATTTTTTCAAAAAAAGTTGTTCAGACGTCGAGGGCTAATTCTATTTCCGATGATAAAAACCCATCTGATTCCACCGAAAAACATTTCAGGGGATCGTTTGCAACAGTTTAGCACCATTTTTGAGTGAATTTCAGAACGTCAGATTTTTGCTGAAATTGTGACCGCGCGGCTTAGGGATTTTTTCAAAAAAAGTTGTTCAGACGTTGAGGGCTAATTCTGTTTCCGATGATAAAAACCCATCTGATTCCACCGAAAAACATTTCAGGGGATCGTTTGTAACAGTTTGCCAACATTTTTGAGTGAATTGCAGAATGTCAGATTTTTGCTGAAATTGTGACCGCGCGGCTTAGGGATTTTTTCAAAAAAAGTTGTTCAGACGTCGAGGGCTAATTCTGTTTCTGATGATAAAAACCCATCTGATTCCACCGAAAAACATTTCAAGGGATCGATTGTAACAGTTTGCCAACATTTTTGAGTGAATTTCAGAACGTCAGATTTTTGCTGAAATTCTGACCGCGCGGCTTAGGGATTTTTTCAAAAAAAGTTGTTCAGACGTCGAGGGCAAATTCTGTTTCCAGTAATAAAAAGCTATCTGTTTCCACCAAAATACCTTTCAGGGGATCGATTGTAACAGTTTGCCAACATTTTTGAGTGAATTTCAGAACGTCAGATTTTTGCTGAAATTGTGACCGCGCGGCTTAGGGATTTTTTCAAAAAAAGTTGTTCAGACGTCGAGGGCTAATTCTGTTTCCGATGATAAAAACCCATCTGATTCCACCGAAAAACATTTCAGGGGATCGTTTGCAACAGTTTAGCACCATTTTTGAGTGAATTTCAGAACATCAGATTTTTGCTGAAATTGTGACCGTGCGGCTTAGGGATTTCTTCAAAAAAAGTTGTTCAGACGTCGAGGGCTAATTCTGTTTCCGATGATAAAAACCTATCTGTTTCTACCAAAAACATTTCAGGGGATCGTTAGTAACAGTTTGCCAACATTTTTGAGTGAATTTCAGAACGTCAGATTTTTGCTGAAATTGTGACCGCGCGGCTTAGGGATTTTTTCAAAAAAAGTTGTTCAGACGTCGAGGGCTAAGTCTGTTTCCCATGATAAAAACCTATCTGTTTCCACCAAAATACCTTTCAGGGGATCGAGTGTAACAGTTTGCCAACATTTTTGAGTGAATTGCAGAATGTCAGATTTTTGCTGAAATTGTGACCAAGCAGCTTAGGGATTTTTTCAAAAAAAGTTGTTCAGACGTCGAGGGCTAATTCTGTTTCCGATGATAAAAACCCACCTGATTCCACCGAAAAACATTTCAGGGGATCGTTTGCAACAGTTTAGCACCATTTTTGAGTGAATTGCAGAATGTCAGATTTTTGCTGAAATTGTGACCGCGCGGCTTAGGGATTTTTTCAAAAAAAGTTGTTCAGACGTCGAGGGAAAATTCTGTTTCCGATGATAAAAACCCATCTGATTCCACCGAAAAACATTTCAGGGGATCGTTTGCAACAGTTTAGCACCATTTTTGGAGTGAATTTCAGAACGTCAGATTTTTGCTGAAATTGTGAACGCTTAGGGATTTTTCGATGATAAAAACCGATGATAAAAACCCACCTGATTCCACCGAAAAACATTTCAGGGGATCGTTTGCAACAGTTTAGCACCATTTTTGAGTGAATTGCAGAATGTCAGATTTTTGCTGAAATTGTGACCGCGCGGCTTAGGGATTTTTTCAAAAAAAGTTGTTCAGACGTCGAGGGAAAATTCTGTTTCCGATGATAAAAACCCATCTGATTCCACCGAAAAACATTTCAGGGGATCGTTTGCAACAGTTTAGCACCATTTTTGGAGTGAATTTCAGAACGTCAGATTTTTGCTGAAATTGTGAACGCTTAGGGATTTTTTCAAAAAAAGTTGTTCAGACGTTGAGGGCAAATTCTGTTTCCAGTAATAAAAAGCTATCTGTTTCCACCAAAATACCTTTCAGGGGATCGATTGTAACAGTTTGCCAACATTTTTGAGTGAATTTCAGAACGTCAGATTTTTGCTGAAATTGTGACCGCGCGGCTTAGGGATTTTTTCAAAAAAAGTTGTTCAGACGTCGAGGGCTAATTCTGTTTCCGATGATAAAAACCCATCTCATTCCACCGAAAAACATTTCAGAGGATCGTTTGCAACAGTTTAGCACCATTTTTGAGTGAATTTCAGAACGTCAGATTTTTGCTGAAATTCTGACCGCGCGGCTTAGGGATTTTTTCAAAAAAAGTTGTTCAGACGTCGAGGGCTAATTCTGTTTCCGATGATAAAAACCCATCTGATTCCACCGAAAAACATTTCAGGGGATCGTTTGCAACAGTTTAGCACCATTTTTGAGTGAATTTCAGAACATCAGATTTTTGCTGAAATTGTGACCGTGCGGCTTAGGGATTTCTTCAAAAAAAGTTGTTCAGACGTCGAGGGCTAATTCTGTTTCCGATGATAAAAACCTATCTGTTTCCACCAAAAACCTTTCAGGGGATCGTTAGTAACAGTTTGCCAACATTTTTGAGTGAATTTCAGAATGTCAGATTTTTGCTGAAATTGTGACCGCGCGGCTTAGGGATTTTTTCAAAAAAAGTTGTTCAGACGTCGAGGGCTAATTCTGTTTCCGATGATAAAAACCCATCTGATTCCACCAAAAAACATTTCAGGGGATCGTTTGGAACAGTTTAGCACCATTTGTGAGTGAATTTCAGAACATCAGATTTTTGCTGAAATTGTGACCGCGCGGCTTAGGGATTTTCTCAAAAAAAGTTGTTGAGACGTCGAGGGCAAATTCTGTTTCCGATGATAAAAACCCATCTGATTCCACCAAAAAACATTTCAGGGGATCGTTTGCAACAGTTTAGCACCATTTTTGAGTGAATTTCAGAACATCAGATTTTTGCTGAAATTGTGACCGTGCGGCTTAGGGATTTCTTCAAAAAAAGTTGTTCAGACGTCGAGGGCTAATTCTGTTTCCGATGATAAAAACCTATCTGTTTCTACCAAAAACATTTCAGGGGATCGTTATTGCAGAACGTCAGATTTTTGCTGAAATTGTGACCGCGCGGCGAAGGGATTTTTTCAAAAAAAGTTGTTCAGACGTCGAGGGAAAATTCTGTTTCTGATGATAAAAACCCATCTGATTCCACCGAAAAACATTTCAAGGGATCGATTGTAACAGTTTGCCAACATTTTTGAGTGAATTTCAGAACGTCAGATTTTTGCTGAAATTGTGACCGCGCGGCTTAGGGATTTTTTCAAAAAAGGTTGTTCAGACGTCGAGGGCTAATTCTGTTTCCGATTATAAAAACCCATCTGATTCCACCGAAAAACATTTCAGGAGATCGTTTGCAACAGTTTAGCACCATTTTTGAGTGAATTGCAGAATGTCAGATTTTTGCTGAAATTGTGACCGCGCGGCTTAGGGATTTTTTGAAAAAAAGTTGTTCAGACGTCGAGGGCAAATTCTGTTTCCAGTAATAAAAACCCATCTGATTCCACCGAAAAACATTTCAGGGGATTGTTTGTAACAGTTTGCCAACATTTTTGAGTGAATTTCAGAACGTCAGATTTTTGCGAAGGGATTTTTTCAAAAAAAGTTGTTCAGACGTCGAGGGAAAATTCTGTTTCTGATGATAAAAACCCATCTGATTCCACCGAAAAACATTTCAAGGGATCGATTGTAACAGTTTGCCAACATTTTTGAGTGAATTTCAGAACGTCAGATTTTTGCTGAAATTGTGACCGCGCGGCTTAGGGATTTTTTCAAAAAAGGTTGTTCAGACGTCGAGGGCTAATTCTGTTTCCGATTATAAAAACCCATCTGATTCCACCGAAAAACATTTCAGGAGATCGTTTGCAACAGTTTAGCACCATTTTTGAGTGAATTGCAGAATGTCAGATTTTTGCTGAAATTGTGACCGTGCGGCTTAGGGATTTTTTGAAAAAAAGTTGTTCAGACGTCGAGGGCTAATTCTGTTTCCGATGATAAAAACCCATCTGATTCCACCAAAAACCTTTCAGGGGATCGTAAGTAACAGTTTGCCAACATTTTTGAGTGAATTTCAGAACGTCAGATTTTTGCTGAAATTGTGACCGCGCGGCTTAGGGATTTTTTCAAAAAAAGTTGTTCAGACGTCGAGGGCTAATTCTGTTTCTGATGATAAAAACCCATCTGATTCCACCGAAAAACATTTCAAGGGATCGATTTTAACAGTTTGCCAACATTTTTGAGTGAATTTCAGAACGTCAGATTTTTGCTGAAATTCTGACCGCGCGGCTTAGGGATTTTTTCAAAAAAAGTTGTTCAGACGTTGAGGGAAAATTCTGTTTCCGATGATAAAAACCCATCTGATTCCACCGAAAAACATTTCAGGGGATCGTTTGCAACAGTTTAGCACCATTTTTGGAGTGCATTTCAGAACGTCAGATTTTTGCTGAAATTGTGACCGCGCGGCTTAGGGATTTTTTCAAAAAAAGTTGTTCAGACGTCGAGGGCAAATTCTGTTTCCAGTAATAAAAAGCTATCTGTTTCCACCAAAATACCTTTCAGGGGATCGATTGTAACAGTTTGCCAACATTTTTGAGTGAATTTCAGAACGTCAGATTTTTGCTGAAATTGTGACCGCGCGGCTTAGGGATTTTTTCAAAAAAAGTTGTTCAGACGTCGAGGGCTAATTCTGTTTCCGATGATAAAAACCCATCTGATTCCACCGAAAAACATTTCAGAGGATCGTTTGCAACAGTTTAGCACCATTTTTGAGTGAATTTCAGAACGTCAGATTTTTGCTGAAATTCTGACCGCGCGGCTTAGGGATTTTTTCAAAAAAAGTTGTTCAGACGTCGAGGGCTAATTCTGTTTCCGATGATAAAAACCCATCTGATTCCACCGAAAAACATTTCAGGGGATCGTTTGCAACAGTTTAGCACCATTTTTGAGTGAATTTCAGAACATCAGATTTTTGCTGAAATTGTGACCGCGCGGCTTAGGGATTTTCTCAAAAAAAGTTGTTGAGACGTCGAGGGCAAATTCTGTTTCCGATGATAAAAACCCATCTGATTCCACCAAAAAACATTTCAGGGGATCGTTTGCAACAGTTTAGCACCATTTTTGAGTGAATTTCAGAACATCAGATTTTTGCTGAAATTGTGACCGTGCGGCTTAGGGATTTCTTCAAAAAAAGTTGTTCAGACGTCGAGGGCTAATTCTGTTTCCGATGATAAAAACCTATCTGTTTCTACCAAAAACATTTCAGGGGATCGTTAGTAACAGATTGCCAACATTTTTGAGTGAATTGCAGAACGTCAGATTTTTGCTGAAATTGTGACCGTGCGGCTTAGGGATTTTTTCAAAAAAAGTTGTTCAGACGTCGAGGGCTAATTCTGTTTCCCATGATAAAAACCTATCTGTTTCCACCAAAATACCTTTCAGGGGATCGATTGTAACAGTTTGCCAACATTTTTGAGTGAATTGCAGAATGTCAGATTTTTGCTGAAATTGTGACCAAGCAGCTTAGGGATTTTTTCAACAAAAGTTGTTCAGACGTCGAGGGCTAATTCTGTTTCCGATGATAAAAACCCACCTGATTCCACCGAAAAACATTTCAGGGGATCGTTTGCAACAGTTTAGCACCATTTTTGAGTGAATTGCAGAATGTCAGATTTTTGCTGAAATTGTGACCGCACGGCTTAGGGATTTTTTCAAAAAAAGTTGTTCAGACGTCGAGGGAAAATTCTGTTTCCGATGATAAAAACCCATCTGATTCCACCGAAAAACATTTCAGGGGATCGTTTGCAACAGTTTAGCACCATTTTTTGAGTGAATTTCAGAACGTCAGATTTTTGCTGAAATTGTGACCGCGCGGCTTAGGGATTTTTTCAAAAAAAGTTGTTCAGGCGTCGAGGGCAAATTCTGTTTCCAGTGATAATAACCTATCTGTTTCCACCAAAAAACCTTTCAGGGGATCGATTGTAACAGTTTGCCAACATTTTTGAGTGAATTTCAGAACGTCAGATTTTTGCTGAAATTGTGACCGCGCGGCTTAGGGATTTTTTTAAAAAAAGTTGTTCAGATGTCGACGGCTAATTCTGTTTCCAGTGATAAAAACCCATCTGATTCCACCGAAAAACATTTCAGGGGATCGTTTGCAACAGTTTAGCACCATTTTTTCAGTGAATTTCAGAACGTCAGATTTTTGCTGAAATTGTGACCGCGCGGCTTAGGGATTTTTTCAAAAAAAGTTGTTCAGACGTCGAGGGCAAATTCTGTTTCCTGTGATAAAAACCTATCTGTTTCCACCAAAAAACCTTTCAGGGGATCGATTGTAACAGTTTGCCAACATTTTTGAGTGAATTTCAGAACGTCAGATTTTTGCTGAAATTGTGACCGCGCGGCTTAGGGATTTTTTCAAAAAAAGTTGTTCAGACGTCGAGGGCTAATTCTGTTTCCGATGATAAAAACCCACCTGATTCCACCGAAAAACATTTCAGGGGATCGTTTGCAACAGTTTAGCACCATTTTTGGAGTGAATTTCAGAACGTCAGATTTTTGCTGAAATTGTGACCGCGCGGCTTAGGGATTTTTTCAAAAAAAGTTGTTCAGACGTCGAGGGCAAATTCTGTTTCCAGTAATAAAAAGCTATCTGTTTCCACCAAAATACCTTTCAGGGGATCGATTGTAACAGTTTGCCAACATTTTTGAGTGAATTTCAGAACGTCAGATTTTTGCTGAAATTGTGACCGCGCGGCTTAGGGATTTTTTCAAAAAAAGTTGTTCAGACGTCGAGGGCTAATTCTGTTTCCGATGATAAAAACCCATCTGATTCCACCAAAAAACATTTCAGAGGATCGTTTGCAACAGTTTAGCACCATTTTTGAGTGAATTTCAGAACGTCAGATTTTTGCTGAAATTGTGACCGTGCGGCTTAGGGATTTTTTCAAAAAAAGTTGTTCAGACGTCGAGGGCTAATTCTGTTTCCGATGATAAAAACCCATCTGATTCCACCAAAAAACATTTCAGGGGATCGTTTGCAACAGTTTAGCACCATTTTTTCAGTGAATTTCAGAACGTCAGATTTTTGCTGAAATTGTGACCGCGCGGCTTAGGGATTTTTTCAAAAAAAGTTGTTCAGACGTCGAGGGCAAATTCTGTTTCCTGTGATAAAAACCTATCTGTTTCCACCAAAAAACCTTTCAGGGGATCGATTGCAACAGTTTAGCACCATTTTTTCAGTGAATTTCAGAACGTCAGATTTTTGCTGAAATTGTGACCGCGCGGCTTTGTGATTTTTTCAAAAAAAGTTTTTCAGACGTCGAGGGCTAATTCTATTTCCGATAATAAAAACCCATCTGATTCCACCGAAAAACATTTCAGGGGATCGTTTGTAACAGTTTGCCAACATTTTTGAGTGAATTGCAGAATGTCAGATTTTTGCTGAAATTGTGACCGCGCGGCTTAGGGATTTTTTCAAAAAAAGTTGTTCAGACGTCGAGGGCAAATTCTGTTTCCAGTGATAAAAACCTATCTGTTTCCACCAAAAAACCTTTCAGGGGATCGATTGTAACAGTTTGCCAACATTTTTGAGTGAATTTCAGAACGTCAGATTTTTGCTGAAATTGTGACCGCGCGGCTTAGGGATTTTTTCAAAAAAAGTTGTTCAGACGTCGAGGGCTAATTCTGTTTCCGATGATAAAAACCCACCTGATTCCACCGAAAAACATTTCAGGGGATCGTTTGCAACAGTTTAGCACCATTTTTGGAGTGAATTTCAGAACGTCAGATTTTTGCTGAAATTGTGACCGCGCGGCTTAGGGATTTTTTCAAAAAAAGTTGTTCAGACGTCGAGGGCAAATTCTGTTTCCAGTAATAAAAAGCTATCTGTTTCCACCAAAATACCTTTCAGGGGATCGATTGTAACAGTTTGCCAACATTTTTGAGTGAATTTCAGAACGTCAGATTTTTGCTGAAATTGTGACCGCGCGGCTTAGGGATTTTTTCAAAAAAAGTTGTTCAGACGTCGAGGGCTAATTCTGTTTCCGATGATAAAAACCCATCTGATTCCACCAAAAAACATTTCAGAGGATCGTTTGCAACAGTTTAGCACCATTTTTGAGTGAATTTCAGAACGTCAGATTTTTGCTGAAATTGTGACCGTGCGGCTTAGGGATTTTTTCAAAAAAAGTTGTTCAGACGTCGAGGGCTAATTCTGTTTCCGATGATAAAAACCCATCTGATTCCACCAAAAAACATTTCAGGGGATCGTTTGCAACAGTTTAGCACCATTTTTGAGTGAATTTCAGAACATCAGATTTTTGCTGAAATTGTGACCGTGCGGCTTAGGGATTTCTTCAAAAAAAGTTGTTCAGACGTCGAGGGCTAATTCTGTTTCCGATGATAAAAACCTATCTGTTTCTACCAAAAACATTTCAGGGGATCGTTAGTAACAGATTGCCAACATTTTTGAGTGAATTGCAGAACGTCAGATTTTTGCTGAAATTGTGACCGTGCGGCTTAGGGATTTTTTCAAAAAAAGTTGTTCAGACGTCGAGGGCTAATTCTGTTTCCCATGATAAAAACCTATCTGTTTCCACCAAAATACCTTTCAGGGGATCGATTGTAACAGTTTGCCAACATTTTTGAGTGAATTGCAGAATGTCAGATTTTTGCTGAAATTGTGACCAAGCAGCTTAGGGATTTTTTCAACAAAAGTTGTTCAGACGTCGAGGGCTAATTCTGTTTCCGATGATAAAAACCCACCTGATTCCACCGAAAAACATTTCAGGGGATCGTTTGCAACAGTTTAGCACCATTTTTGAGTGAATTGCAGAATGTCAGATTTTTGCTGAAATTGTGACCGCACGGCTTAGGGATTTTTTCAAAAAAAGTTGTTCAGACGTCGAGGGAAAATTCTGTTTCCGATGATAAAAACCCATCTGATTCCACCGAAAAACATTTCAGGGGATCGTTTGCAACAGTTTAGCACCATTTTTTGAGTGAATTTCAGAACGTCAGATTTTTGCTGAAATTGTGACCGCGCGGCTTAGGGATTTTTTCAAAAAAAGTTGTTCAGGCGTCGAGGGCAAATTCTGTTTCCAGTGATAATAACCTATCTGTTTCCACCAAAAAACCTTTCAGGGGATCGATTGTAACAGTTTGCCAACATTTTTGAGTGAATTTCAGAACGTCAGATTTTTGCTGAAATTGTGACCGCGCGGCTTAGGGATTTTTTTAAAAAAAGTTGTTCAGATGTCGACGGCTAATTCTGTTTCCAGTGATAAAAACCCATCTGATTCCACCGAAAAACATTTCAGGGGATCGTTTGCAACAGTTTAGCACCATTTTTTCAGTGAATTTCAGAACGTCAGATTTTTGCTGAAATTGTGACCGCGCGGCTTAGGGATTTTTTCAAAAAAAGTTGTTCAGACGTCGAGGGCAAATTCTGTTTCCTGTGATAAAAACCTATCTGTTTCCACCAAAAAACCTTTCAGGGGATCGATTGTAACAGTTTGCCAACATTTTTGAGTGAATTTCAGAACGTCAGATTTTTGCTGAAATTGTGACCGCGCGGCTTAGGGATTTTTTCAAAAAAAGTTGTTCAGACGTCGAGGGCTAATTCTGTTTCCGATGATAAAAACCCACCTGATTCCACCGAAAAACATTTCAGGGGATCGTTTGCAACAGTTTAGCACCATTTTTGGAGTGAATTTCAGAACGTCAGATTTTTGCTGAAATTGTGACCGCGCGGCTTAGGGATTTTTTCAAAAAAAGTTGTTCAGACGTCGAGGGCAAATTCTGTTTCCAGTAATAAAAAGCTATCTGTTTCCACCAAAATACCTTTCAGGGGATCGATTGTAACAGTTTGCCAACATTTTTGAGTGAATTTCAGAACGTCAGATTTTTGCTGAAATTGTGACCGCGCGGCTTAGGGATTTTTTCAAAAAAAGTTGTTCAGACGTCGAGGGCTAATTCTGTTTCCGATGATAAAAACCCATCTGATTCCACCAAAAAACATTTCAGAGGATCGTTTGCAACAGTTTAGCACCATTTTTGAGTGAATTTCAGAACGTCAGATTTTTGCTGAAATTGTGACCGTGCGGCTTAGGGATTTTTTCAAAAAAAGTTGTTCAGACGTCGAGGGCTAATTCTGTTTCCGATGATAAAAACCCATCTGATTCCACCAAAAAACATTTCAGGGGATCGTTTGCAACAGTTTAGCACCATTTTTTCAGTGAATTTCAGAACGTCAGATTTTTGCTGAAATTGTGACCGCGCGGCTTAGGGATTTTTTCAAAAAAAGTTGTTCAGACGTCGAGGGCAAATTCTGTTTCCTGTGATAAAAACCTATCTGTTTCCACCAAAAAACCTTTCAGGGGATCGATTGCAACAGTTTAGCACCATTTTTTCAGTGAATTTCAGAACGTCAGATTTTTGCTGAAATTGTGACCGCGCGGCTTTGTGATTTTTTCAAAAAAAGTTTTTCAGACGTCGAGGGCTAATTCTATTTCCGATAATAAAAACCCATCTGATTCCACCGAAAAACATTTCAGGGGATCGTTTGTAACAGTTTGCCAACATTTTTGAGTGAATTGCAGAATGTCAGATTTTTGCTGAAATTGTGACCGCGCGGCTTAGGGATTTTTTCAAAAAAAGTTGTTCAGACGTCGAGGGCAAATTCTGTTTCCAGTGATAAAAACCTATCTGTTTCCACCAAAAAACCTTTCAGGGGATCGATTGTAACAGTTTGCCAACATTTTTGAGTGAATTTCAGAACGTCAGATTTTTGCTGAAATTGTGACCGCGCGGCTTAGGGATTTTTTCAAAAAAAGTTGTTCAGACGTCGAGGGCTAATTCTGTTTCCGATGATAAAAACCCACCTGATTCCACCGAAAAACATTTCAGGGGATCGTTTGCAACAGTTTAGCACCATTTTTGGAGTGAATTTCAGAACGTCAGATTTTTGCTGAAATTGTGACCGCGCGGCTTAGGGATTTTTTCAAAAAAAGTTGTTCAGACGTCGAGGGCAAATTCTGTTTCCAGTAATAAAAAGCTATCTGTTTCCACCAAAATACCTTTCAGGGGATCGATTGTAACAGTTTGCCAACATTTTTGAGTGAATTTCAGAACGTCAGATTTTTGCTGAAATTGTGACCGCGCGGCTTAGGGATTTTTTCAAAAAAAGTTGTTCAGACGTCGAGGGCTAATTCTGTTTCCGATGATAAAAACCCATCTGATTCCACCAAAAAACATTTCAGAGGATCGTTTGCAACAGTTTAGCACCATTTTTGAGTGAATTTCAGAACGTCAGATTTTTGCTGAAATTGTGACCGTGCGGCTTAGGGATTTTTTCAAAAAAAGTTGTTCAGACGTCGAGGGCTAATTCTGTTTCCGATGATAAAAACCCATCTGATTCCACCAAAAAACATTTCAGGGGATCGTTTGCAACAGTTTAGCACCATTTTTTCAGTGAATTTCAGAACGTCAGATTTTTGCTGAAATTGTGACCGCGCGGCTTAGGGATTTTTTCAAAAAAAGTTGTTCAGACGTCGAGGGCAAATTCTGTTTCCTGTGATAAAAACCTATCTGTTTCCACCAAAAAACCTTTCAGGGGATCGATTGCAACAGTTTAGCACCATTTTTTCAGTGAATTTCAGAACGTCAGATTTTTGCTGAAATTGTGACCGCGCGGCTTTGTGATTTTTTCAAAAAAAGTTTTTCAGACGTCGAGGGCTAATTCTATTTCCGATAATAAAAACCCATCTGATTCCACCGAAAAACATTTCAGGGGATCGTTTGTAACAGTTTGCCAACATTTTTGAGTGAATTGCAGAATGTCAGATTTTTGCTGAAATTGTGACCGCGCGGCTTAGGGATTTTTTCAAAAAAAGTTGTTCAGACGTCGAGGGCAAATTCTGTTTCCAGTGATAAAAACCTATCTGTTTCCACCAAAAAACATTTCAGGGGATCGATTGTAACAGTTTGCCAACATTTTTGAGTGAATTTCAGAACGTCAGATTTTTGCTGAAATTGTGACCGCGCGGCTTAGGGATTTTTTCAAAAAAAGTTGTTCAGACGTCGAGGGCTAATTCTGTTTCTGATGATAAAAACCCATCTGATTCCACCGAAAAACATTTCAAGGGATCGATTTTAACAGTTTGCCAACATTTTTGAGTGAATTTCAGAACGTCAGATTTTTGCTGAAATTCTGACCGCGCGGCTTAGGGATTTTTTCAAAAAAAGTTGTTCAGACGTTGAGGGAAAATTCTGTTTCCGATGATAAAAACCCATCTGATTCCACCGAAAAACATTTCAGGGGATCGTTTGCAACAGTTTAGCACCATTTTTGGAGTGAATTTCAGAACGTCAGATTTTTGCTGAAATTGTGACCGCGCGGCTTAGGGATTTTTTCAAAAAAAGTTGTTCAGACGTCGAGGGCAAATTCTGTTTCCAGTAATAAAAAGCTATCTGTTTCCACCAAAATACCTTTCAGGGGATCGATTGTAACAGTTTGCCAACATTTTTGAGTGAATTTCAGAACGTCAGATTTTTGCTGAAATTGTGACCACGCGGCTTAGGGATTTTTTCAAAAAAAGTTGTTCAGACGTCGAGGGCTAATTCTGTTTCCGATGATAAAAACCCATCTGATTCCACCGAAAAACATTTCAGAGGATCGTTTGCAACAGTTTAGCACCATTTTTGAGTGAATTTCAGAACGTCAGATTTTTGCTGAAATTCTGACCGCGCGGCTTAGGGATTTTTTCAAAAAAAGTTGTTCAGACGTCGAGGGCTAATTCTGTTTCCGATGATAAAAACCCATCTGATTCCACCGAAAAACATTTCAGAGGATCGTTTGCAACAGTTTAGCACCATTTTTGAGTGAATTTCAGAACGTCAGATTTTTGCTGAAATTCTGACCGCGCGGCTTAGGGATTTTTTCAAAAAAAGTTGTTCAGACGTCGAGGGCAAATTCTGTTTCCAGTGATAAAAACCTATCTGTTTCCACCAAAAAACCTTTCAGGGGATCGATTGTAACAGTTTGCCAACATTTTTGAGTGAATTTCAGAATGTCAGATTTTTGCTGAAATTGTGACCGCGCGGCTTAGGGATTTTTTCAAAAAAAGTTGTTCAGACGTCGAGGGAAAATTCTGTTTCCGATGATAAAAACCCATCTGATTCCACCGAAAAACATTTCAGGGGATCGTTTGCAACAGTTTAGCACCATTTTTTCAGTGAATTTCAGAACGTCAGATTTTTGCTGAAATGGTGACCGCGCGGCTTAGGGATTTTTTCAAAAAAAGTTGTTCAGACGTCGAGGGCTAATTCTGTTTCCGATGATAAAAACCCACCTGATTCCACCGAAAAACATTTCAGGGGATCGTTTGCAACAGTTTAGCACCATTTTTGAGTGAATTGCAGAATGTCAGATTTTTGCTGAAATTGTGACCGCGCGGCTTAGGGATTTTTTCAAAAAAAGTTGTTCAGACGTCGAGGGAAAATTCTGTTTCCGATGATAAAAACCCATCTGATTCCACCGAAAAACATTTCAGGGGATCGTTTGCAACAGTTTAGCACCATTTTTGGAGTGAATTTCAGAACGTCAGATTTTTGCTGAAATTGTGACCGCGCGGCTTAGGGATTTTTTCAAAAAAAGTTGTTCAGGCGTCGAGGGCAAATTCTGTTTCCAGTAATAAAAAGCTATCTGTTTCCACCAAAATAGCTTTCAGGGGATCGATTGTAACAGTTTGCCAACATTTTTGAGTGAATTTCAGAACGTCAGATTTTTGCTGAAATTGTGACCGCGCGGCTTAGGGATTTTTTCAAAAAAAGTTGTTCAGACGTCGAGGGCTAATTCTGTTTCCGATGATAAAAACCCATCTGATTCCACCGAAAAACATTTCAGAGGATCGTTTGCAACAGTTTAGCACCATTTTTGAGTGAATTTCAGAACGTCAGATTTTTGCTGAAATTCTGACCGCGCGGCTTAGGGATTTTTTCAAAAAAAGTTGTTCAGACGTCGAGGGCTAATTCTGTTTCCGATGATAAAAACCCATCTGATTCCACCGAAAAACATTTCAGGGGATCGTTTGTAACAGTTTGCCAAGATTTTTGAGTGAATTGCAGAATGTCAGATTTTTGCTGAAATTGTGACCGCGCGGCTTAGGGATTTTTTCAAAAAAAGTTGTTCAGACGTCGAGGGCTAATTCTGTTTCTGATGATAAAAACCCATCTGATTCCACCGAAAAACATTTCAAGGGATCGATTTTAACAGTTTGCCAACATTTTTGAGTGAATTTCAGAACGTCAGATTTTTGCTGAAATTGTGACCGCGCGGCTTAGGGATTTTTTCAAAAAAAGTTGTTCAGACGTCGAGGGAAAATTCTGTTTCCGATGATAAAAACCCATCTGATTCCACCGAAAAACATTTCAGGGGATCGTTTGCAACAGTTTAGCACCATTTTTGGAGTGAATTTCAGAACGTCAGATTTTTGCTGAAATTGTGACCGCGCGGCTTAGGGATTTTTTCAAAAAAAGTTGTTCAGACGTCGAGGGCAAATTCTGTTTCCAGTAATAAAAAGCTATCTGTTTCCACCAAAATACCTTTCAGGGGATCGATTGTAACAGTTTGCCAACATTTTTGAGTGAATTTCAGAACGTCAGATTTTTGCTGAAATTGTGACCGCGCGGCTTAGGGATTTTTTCAAAAAAAGTTGTTCAGACGTCGAGGGCTAATTCTGTTTCCGATGATAAAAACCCATCTGATTCCACCGAAAAACATTTCAGAGGATCGTTTGCAACAGTTTAGCACCATTTTTGAGTGAATTTCAGAACGTCAGATTTTTGCTGAAATTCTGACCGCGCGGCTTAGGGATTTTTTCAAAAAAAGTTGTTCAGACGTCGAGGGCTAATTCTGTTTCCGATGATAAAAACCCATCTGATTCCACCGAAAAACATTTCAGGGGATCGTTTGCAACAGTTTAGCACCATTTTTGAGTGAATTTCAGAACATCAGATTTTTGCTGAAATTGTGACCGCGCGGCTTAGGGATTTTCTCAAAAAAAGTTGTTGAGACGTCGAGGGCAAATTCTGTTTCCGATGATAAAAACCCATCTGATTCCACCAAAAAACATTTCAGGGGATCGTTTGCAACAGTTTAGCACCATTTTTGAGTGAATTTCAGAACATCAGATTTTTGCTGAAATTGTGACCGTGCGGCTTAGGGATTTCTTCAAAAAAAGTTGTTCAGACGTCGAGGGCTAATTCTGTTTCCGATGATAAAAACCTATCTGTTTCTACCAAAAACATTTCAGGGGATCGTTAGTAACAGATTGCCAACATTTTTGAGTGAATTGCAGAACGTCAGATTTTTGCTGAAATTGTGACCGTGCGGCTTAGGGATTTTTTCAAAAAAAGTTGTTCAGACGTCGAGGGCTAATTCTGTTTCCCATGATAAAAACCTATCTGTTTCCACCAAAATACCTTTCAGGGGATCGATTGTAACAGTTTGCCAACATTTTTGAGTGAATTGCAGAATGTCAGATTTTTGCTGAAATTGTGACCAAGCAGCTTAGGGATTTTTTCAACAAAAGTTGTTCAGACGTCGAGGGCTAATTCTGTTTCCGATGATAAAAACCCACCTGATTCCACCGAAAAACATTTCAGGGGATCGTTTGCAACAGTTTAGCACCATTTTTGAGTGAATTGCAGAATGTCAGATTTTTGCTGAAATTGTGACCGCGCGGCTTAGGGATTTTTTCAAAAAAAGTTGTTCAGACGTCGAGGGAAAATTCTGTTTCCGATGATAAAAACCCATCTGATTCCACCGAAAAACATTTCAGGGGATCGTTTGCAACAGTTTAGCACCATTTTTTGAGTGAATTTCAGAACGTCAGATTTTTGCTGAAATTGTGACCGCGCGGCTTAGGGATTTTTTCAAAAAAAGTTGTTCAGGCGTCGAGGGCAAATTCTGTTTCCAGTGATAATAACCTATCTGTTTCCACCAAAAAACCTTTCAGGGGATCGATTGTAACAGTTTGCCAACATTTTTGAGTGAATTTCAGAACGTCAGATTTTTGCTGAAATTGTGACCGCGCGGCTTAGGGATTTTTTTAAAAAAAGTTGTTCAGATGTCGACGGCTAATTCTGTTTCCAGTGATAAAAACCCATCTGATTCCACCGAAAAACATTTCAGGGGATCGTTTGCAACAGTTTAGCACCATTTTTTCAGTGAATTTCAGAACGTCAGATTTTTGCTGAAATTGTGACCGCGCGGCTTAGGGATTTTTTCAAAAAAAGTTGTTCAGACGTCGAGGGCAAATTCTGTTTCCTGTGATAAAAACCTATCTGTTTCCACCAAAAAACCTTTCAGGGGATCGATTGTAACAGTTTGCCAACATTTTTGAGTGAATTTCAGAACGTCAGATTTTTGCTGAAATTGTGACCGCGCGGCTTAGGGATTTTTTCAAAAAAAGTTGTTCAGACGTCGAGGGCTAATTCTGTTTCCGATGATAAAAACCCACCTGATTCCACCGAAAAACATTTCAGGGGATCGTTTGCAACAGTTTAGCACCATTTTTGGAGTGAATTTCAGAACGTCAGATTTTTGCTGAAATTGTGACCGCGCGGCTTAGGGATTTTTTCAAAAAAAGTTGTTCAGACGTCGAGGGCAAATTCTGTTTCCAGTAATAAAAAGCTATCTGTTTCCACCAAAATACCTTTCAGGGGATCGATTGTAACAGTTTGCCAACATTTTTGAGTGAATTTCAGAACGTCAGATTTTTGCTGAAATTGTGACCGCGCGGCTTAGGGATTTTTTCAAAAAAAGTTGTTCAGACGTCGAGGGCTAATTCTGTTTCCGATGATAAAAACCCATCTGATTCCACCAAAAAACATTTCAGAGGATCGTTTGCAACAGTTTAGCACCATTTTTGAGTGAATTTCAGAACGTCAGATTTTTGCTGAAATTGTGACCGTGCGGCTTAGGGATTTTTTCAAAAAAAGTTGTTCAGACGTCGAGGGCTAATTCTGTTTCCGATGATAAAAACCCATCTGATTCCACCAAAAAACATTTCAGGGGATCGTTTGCAACAGTTTAGCACCATTTTTTCAGTGAATTTCAGAACGTCAGATTTTTGCTGAAATTGTGACCGCGCGGCTTAGGGATTTTTTCAAAAAAAGTTGTTCAGACGTCGAGGGCAAATTCTGTTTCCTGTGATAAAAACCTATCTGTTTCCACCAAAAAACCTTTCAGGGGATCGATTGCAACAGTTTAGCACCATTTTTTCAGTGAATTTCAGAACGTCAGATTTTTGCTGAAATTGTGACCGCGCGGCTTTGTGATTTTTTCAAAAAAAGTTTTTCAGACGTCGAGGGCTAATTCTATTTCCGATAATAAAAACCCATCTGATTCCACCGAAAAACATTTCAGGGGATCGTTTGTAACAGTTTGCCAACATTTTTGAGTGAATTGCAGAATGTCAGATTTTTGCTGAAATTGTGACCGCGCGGCTTAGGGATTTTTTCAAAAAAAGTTGTTCAGACGTCGAGGGCAAATTCTGTTTCCAGTGATAAAAACCTATCTGTTTCCACCAAAAAACATTTCAGGGGATCGATTGTAACAGTTTGCCAACATTTTTGAGTGAATTGCAGAATGTCAGATTTTTGCTGAAATTGTGACCGCGTGGCGTAGGGATTTTTTCAAAAAAAGTTGTTCAGACGTCGAGGGAAAATTCTGTTTCTGATGATAAAAACCCATCTGATTCCACTGAAAAACATTTCAAGGGATCGATTGTAACAGTTTGCCAACATTTTTGAGTGAATTTCAGAACGTCAGATTTTTGCTGAAATTGTGACCGCGCGGCTTAGGGATTTTTTCAAAAAAAGTTGTTCAGACGTCGAGGGCTAATTCTGTTTCTGATGATAAAAACCCATCTGATTCCACCGAAAAACATTTCAAGGGATCGATTTTAACAGTTTGCCAACATTTTTGAGTGAATTTCAGAACGTCAGATTTTTGCTGAAATTCTGACCGCGCGGCTTAGGGATTTTTTCAAAAAAAGTTGTTCAGACGTTGAGGGAAAATTCTGTTTCCGATGATAAAAACCCATCTGATTCCACCGAAAAACATTTCAGGGGATCGTTTGCAACAGTTTAGCACCATTTTTGGAGTGAATTTCAGAACGTCAGATTTTTGCTGAAATTGTGACCGCGCGGCTTAGGGATTTTTTCAAAAAAAGTTGTTCAGACGTCGAGGGCAAATTCTGTTTCCAGTAATAAAAAGCTATCTGTTTCCACCAAAATACCTTTCAGGGGATCGATTGTAACAGTTTGCCAACATTTTTGAGTGAATTTCAGAACGTCAGATTTTTGCTGAAATTGTGACCGCGCGGCTTAGGGATTTTTTCAAAAAAAGTTGTTCAGACGTCGAGGGCTAATTCTGTTTCCGATGATAAAAACCCATCTGATTCCACCGAAAAACATTTCAGAGGATCGTTTGCAACAGTTTAGCACCATTTTTGAGTGAATTTCAGAACGTCAGATTTTTGCTGAAATTCTGACCGCGCGGCTTAGGGATTTTTTCAAAAAAAGTTGTTCAGACGTCGAGGGCTAATTCTGTTTCCGATGATAAAAACCCATCTGATTCCACCGAAAAACATTTCAGAGGATCGTTTGCAACAGTTTAGCACCATTTTTGAGTGAATTTCAGAACGTCAGATTTTTGCTGAAATTGTGACCGCGCGGCTTAGGGATTTTTTGAAAAAAAGTTGTTCAGACGTCGAGGGCAAATTCTGTTTCCAGTGATAAAAACCTATCTGTTTCCACCAAAAAACCTTTCAGGGGATCGATTGTAACAGTTTGCCAACATTTTTGAGTGAATTTCAGAATGTCAGATTTTTGCTGAAATTGTGACCGCGCGGCTTAGGGATTTTTTCAAAAAAAGTTGTTCAGACGTCGAGGGAAAATTCTGTTTCCGATGATAAAAACCCATCTGATTCCACCGAAAAACATTTCAGGGGATCGTTTGCAACAGTTTAGCACCATTTTTGGAGTGAATTTCAGAACGTCAGATTTTTGCTGAAATTGTGACCGCGCGGCTTAGGGATTTTTTCAAAAAAAGTTGTTCAGACGTCGAGGGCAAATTCTGTTTCCAGTAATAAAAAGCTATCTGTTTCCACCAAAATAGCTTTCAGGGGATCGATTGTAACAGTTTGCCAACATTTTTGAGTGAATTTCAGAACGTCAGATTTTTGCTGAAATTGTGACCGCGCGGCTTAGGGATTTTTTCAAAAAAAGTTGTTCAGACGTCGAGGGCTAATTCTGTTTCCGATGATAAAAACCCATCTGATTCCACCGAAAAACATTTCAGAGGATCGTTTGCAACAGTTTAGCACCATTTTTGAGTGAATTTCAGAACGTCAGATTTTTGCTGAAATTCTGACCGCGCGGCTTAGGGATTTTTTCAAAAAAAGTTGTTCAGACGTCGAGGGCTAATTCTGTTTCCGATGATAAAAACCCATCTGATTCCACCGAAAAACATTTCAGGGGATCGTTTGTAACAGTTTGCCAAGATTTTTGAGTGAATTGCAGAATGTCAGATTTTTGCTGAAATTGTGACCGCGCGGCTTAGGGATTTTTTGAAAAAAAGTTGTTCAGACGTCGAGGGCTAATTCTGTTTCCGATGATAAAAACCCATCTGATTCCACCGAAAAACATTTCAGGAGATTGTTTGTAACAGTTTGCCAACATTTTTGAGTGAATTGCATAATGTCAGATTTTTTCTGAAATTGTGACCGCGCGGCTTAGGGATTTTTTCAAAAAAAGTTGTTCAGGCGTCGAGGGCAAATTCTGTTTCCAGTGATAAAAACCTATCTGTTTCCACCAAAAAACCTTTCAGGGGATCGATTGTAACAGTTTGCCAACATTTTTGAGTGAATTTCAGAACGTCAGATTTTTGCTGAAATTGTGACCGCGCGGCTTAGGGATTTTTTCAAAAAAAATTGTTCAGACGTTGAGGGAAAATTCTGTTTCCGATGATAAAAACCCATCTGATTCCACCGAAAAACATTTCAGGGGATCGTTTGCAACAGTTTAGCACCATTTTTTCAGTGAATTTCAGAACGTCAGATTTTTGCTGAAATTGTGACCGCGCGGCTTAGGGATTTTTTCAAAAAAAGTTGTTCAGACGTCGAGGGCAAATTCTGTTTCCTGTGATAAAAACCTATCTGTTTCCACCAAAAAAGCTTTCAGGGGATCGATTGTAACAGTTTGCCAACATTTTTGAGTGAATTGCAGAATGTCAGATTTTTGCTGAAATTGTGACCGCGCGGCTTAGGGATTTTTTCAAAAAAAGTTGTTCAGACGTCGAGGGCAAATTCTGTTTCCAGTGATAAAAACCTATCTGTTTCCACCAAAAAACCTTTCAGGGGATCGATTGTAACAGTTTAGCACCATTTTTGAGTGAATTTCAGAACGTCAGATTTTTGCTGAAATTCTGACCGCGCGGCTTAGGGATTTTTTCAAAAAAAGTTGTTCAGACGTCGAGGGCTAATTCTGTTTCCGATGATAAAAACCCATCTGATTCCACCGAAAAACATTTCAGGGGATCGTTTGTAACAGTTTGCCAAGATTTTTGAGTGAATTGCAGAATGTCAGATTTTTGCTGAAATTGTGACCGCGCGGCTTAGGGATTTTTTCAAAAAAAGTTGTTCAGACGTCGAGGGCTAATTCTGTTTCCGATGATAAAAACCCATCTGATTCCACCGAAAAACATTTCAGGGGATTGTTTGTAACAGTTTGCCAACATTTTTGAGTGAATTGCATAATGTCAGATTTTTTCTGAAATTGTGACCGCGCGGCTTAGGGATTTTTTCAAAAAAAGTTGTTCAGGCGTCGAGGGCAAATTCTGTTTCCAGTGATAAAAACCTATCTGTTTCCACCAAAAAACCTTTCAGGGGATCGATTGTAACAGTTTGCCAACATTTTTGAGTGAATTTCAGAACGTCAGATTTTTGCTGAAATTGTGACCGCGCGGCTTAGGGATTTTTTCAAAAAAAGTTGTTCAGACGTTGAGGGAAAATTCTGTTTCCGATGATAAAAACCCATCTGATTCCACCGAAAAACATTTCAGGGGATCGTTTGCAACAGTTTAGCACCATTTTTTCAGTGAATTTCAGAACGTCAGATTTTTGCTGAAATTGTGACCGCGCGGCTTAAGGATTTTTTCAAAAAAAGTTGTTCAGACGTCGTGGGCAAATTCTGTTTCCTGTGATAAAAACCTATCTGTTTCCACCAAAAAAGCTTTCAGGGGATCGATTGTAACAGTTTGCCAACATTTTTGAGTGAATTTCAGAACGTCAGATTTTTGCTGAAATTGTGACCGCGCGGCTTTGTGATTTTTTCAAAAAAAGTTGTTCAGACGTCGAGGGCTAATTCTATTTCTGATGATAAAAACCCATCTGATTCCACCGAAAAACATTTCAGGGGATCGTTTGCAACAGTTTAGCACCATTTTTGAGTGAATTTCAGAACGTCAGATTTTTGCTGAAATTGTGACCGCGCGGCTTAGGGATTTTTTCAAAAAAAGTTGTTCAGACGTTGAGGGCTAATTCTGTTTCCGATGATAAAAACCCATCTGATTCCACCGAAAAACATTTCAGGGGATCGTTTGTAACAGTTTGCCAACATTTTTGAGTGAATTGCAGAATGTCAGATTTTTGCTGAAATTGTGACCGCGCGGCTTAGGGATTTTTTCAAAAAAAGTTGTTCAGACGTCGAGGGCAAATTCTGTTTCCAGTGATAAAAACCTATCTGTTTCCACCAAAAAACCTTTCAGGGGATCGATTGTAACAGTTTAGCACCATTTTTGAGTGAATTTCAGAACGTCAGATTTTTGCTGAAATTCTGACCGCGCGGCTTAGGGATTTTTTCAAAAAAAGTTGTTCAGACGTCGAGGGCTAATTCTGTTTCCGATGATAAAAACCCATCTGATTCCACCGAAAAACATTTCAGAGGATCGTTTGCAACAGTTTAGCACCATTTTTGAGTGAATTTCAGAACGTCAGATTTTTGCTGAAATTCTGACCGCGCGGCTTAGGGATTTTTTCAAAAAAAGTTGTTCAGACGTCGAGGGCTAATTCTGTTTCCTGTGATAAAAACCTATCTGTTTCCACCAAAAAACCTTTCAGGGGATCGATTGTAACAGTTTGCCAACATTTTTGAGTGAATTTCAGAACGTCAGATTTTTGCTGAAATTGTGACCGCGCGGCTTAGGGATTTTTTCAAAAAAAGTTGTTCAGATGTCGACGGCTAATTCTGTTTCCAGTGATAAAAACCCATCTGATTCCACCGTAAAACATTTCAGGGGATTGTTTGCAACAGTTTAGCACCATTTTTGAGTGAATTGCATAATGTCAGATTTTTGCTGAAATTGTGACCGCGCGGCTTAGGGATTTTTTCAAAAAAAGTTGTTCAGACGTCGAGGGAAAATTCTGTTTCTGATGATAAAAACCCATCTGATTCCACCGAAAAACATTTCAAGCGATCGATTGTAACAGTTTGCCAACATTTTTGAGTGAATTTCAGAACGTCAGATTTTTACTGAAATTGTGACCGCGCGGCTTAGGGATTTTTTCAAAAAAGGTTGTTCAGACGTTGAGGGAAAATTCTGTTTCCGATGATAAAAACCCATCTGATTCCACCGAAAAACATTTCAGGGGATCGTTTGCAACAGTTTAGCACCATTTTTTGAGTGAATTTCAGAACGTCAGATTTTTGCTGAAATTGTGACCGCGCGGCTTAGGGATTTTTTCAAAAAAAGTTGTTCAGACGTCGAGGGCAAATTCTGTTTCCAGTAATAAAAACCTATCTGTTTCCACCAAAAAACCTTTCAGGGGATCGATTGTAACAGTTTGCCAACATTTTTCAGTGAATTTCAGAACGTCAGATTTTTGCTGAAATTGTGACCGCGCGGCTTAGGGATTTTTTCAAAAAAAGTTGTTCAGACGTCGAGGGCTAATTCTGTTTCCGATGATAAAAACCCATCTGATTCCACTGAAAAACATTTCAGAGGATCGTTTGCAACAGTTTAGCACCATTTTTGAGTGAATTTCAGAACGTCAGATTTTTGCTGAAATTCTGACCGCGCGGCTTAGGGATTTTTCCAAAAAAAGTTGTTCAGACGTCGAGGGCTAATTCTGTTTCCGATGATAAAAACCCATCTGATTCCACCGAAAAACATTTCAGGGGATCGTTTGCAACAGTTTAGCACCATTTTTTGAGTGAATTTCAGAACGTCAGATTTTTGCTGAAATTGTGACCGCGCGGCTTAGGGATTTTTTCAAAAAAAGTTGTTCAGACGTCGAGGGCAAATTCTGTTTCCAGTAATAAAAACCTATCTGTTTCCACCAAAAAACCTTTCAGGGGATCGATTGTAACAGTTTGCCAACATTTTTGAGTGAATTTCAGAACGTCAGATTTTTGCTGAAATTGTGACCGCGCGGCTTAGGGATTTTTTCAAAAAAAGTTGTTCAGACGTCGAGGGCTAATTCTGTTTCCGATGATAAAAACCCATCTGATTCCACCGAAAAACATTTCAGAGGATCGTTTGCAACAGTTTAGCACCATTTTTGAGTGAATTTCAGAACGTCAGATTTTTGCTGAAATTGTGACCGCGCGGCTTAGGGATTTTTTCAAAAAAAGTTGTTCAGACGTCGAGGGCTAATTCTGTTTCCGATGATAAAAACCCATCTGATTCCACCGAAAAACATTTCAGGGGATCGTTTGTAACAGTTTGCCAAGATTTTTGAGTGAATTGCAGAATGTCAGATTTTTGCTGAAATTGTGACCGCGCGGCTTAGGGATTTTTTCAAAAAAAGTTGTTCAGACGTCGAGGGCTAATTCTGTTTCCGATGATAAAAACCCATCTGATTCCACCGAAAAACATTTCAGGGGATTGTTTGTAACAGTTTGCCAACATTTTTGAGTGAATTGCATAATGTCAGATTTTTTCTGAAATTGTGACCGCGCGGCTTAGGGATTTTTTCAAAAAAAGTTGTTCAGGCGTCGAGGGCAAATTCTGTTTCCAGTGATAAAAACCTATCTGTTTCCACCAAAAAACCTTTCATGGGATCGATTGTAACAGTTTGCCAACATTTTTGAGTGAATTTCAGAACGTCAGATTTTTCCTGAAATTGTGACCGCGCGGCTTAGGGATTTTTTCAAAAAAAGTTGTTCAGACGTTGAGGGAAAATTCTGTTTCCGATGATAAAAACCCATCTGATTCCACCGAAAAACATTTCAGGGGATCGTTTGCAACAGTTTAGCACTATTTTTTGAGTGAATTTCAGAACGTCAGATTTTTGCTGAAATTGTGACCGCGCGGCTTAGGGATTTTTTCAAAAAAAGTTGTTCAGACGTCGAGGGCAAATTCTGTTTCCTGTGATAAAAACCTATCTGTTTCCACCAAAAAACCTTTCAGGGGATCGATTGTAACAGTTTGCCAACATTTTTGAGTGAATTTCAGAACGTCAGATTTTTGCTGAAATTCTGACCGCGCGGCTTAGGGATTTTTTCAAAAAAAGTTGTTCAGATGTCGACGGCTAATTCTATTTCCGATGATAAAAACCCATCTGATTCCACCGAAAAACATTTCAGGGGATCGTTTGCAACAGTTTAGCACCATTTTTGAGTGAATTGCAGAATGTCAGATTTTTGCTGAAATTGTGACCGCGCGGCTTAGGGATTTTTTCAAAAAAAGTTGTTCAGACGTCGAGGGAAAATATTGTTTCTGATGATAAAAACCCATCTGATTCCACCGAAAAACATTTCAGGGGATCGTTTGCAACAGTTTAGCACTATTTTTTGAGTGAATTTCAGAACGTCAGATTTTTGCTGAAATTGTGACCGCGCGGCTTAGGGATTTTTTGAAAAAAAGTTGTTCAGACGTCGAGGGCAAATTCTGTTTCCAGTAATAAAAACCTATCTGTTTCCACCAAAATACCTTTCAGGGGATCGATTGTAACAGTTTGCCAACATTTTTGAGTGAATTTCAGAACGTCAGATTTTTGCTGAAATTGTGACCGCGCGGCTTAGGGATTTTTTCAAAAAAAGTTGTTCAGACGTCGAGGGCTAATTCTGTTTCCGATGATAAAAACCCATCTGATTCCACCGAAAAACATTTCAGGAGATCGTTTGCAACAGTTTAGCACCATTTTTGAGTGAATTGCAGAATGTCAGATTTTTGCTGAAATTGTGACCGCGCGGCTTAGGGATTTTTTCAAAAAAAGTTGTTCAGACGTTGAGGGAAAATTCTGTTTCCGATGATAAAAACCCATCTGATTCCACCGAAAAACCTTTCAGGGGATCGATTGTAACAGTTTGCCAACATTTTTGAGTGAATTGCAGAATGTCAGATTTTTGCTGAAATTGTGACCGCGCGGCTTAGGGATTTTTTCAAAAAAAGTTGTTCAGACGTCGAGGGCTAATTCTGTTTCTGATGATAAAAACCCATCTGATTCCACCGAAAAACATTTCAGGGGATTGTTTGTAACAGTTTGCCAACATTTTTGAGTGAATTGCAGAATGTCAGATTTTTGCTGAAATTGTGACCGCGCGGCTTAGGGATTTTTTTAAAAAAAGGTGTTCAGGCGTCGAGGGCAAATTCTGTTTCCAGTGATAAAAACCTATCTGTTTCCACCAAAAAACCTTTCAGGGGATCGATTGTAACAGTTTGCCAACATTTTTGAGTGAATTGCAGAATGTCAGATTTTTGCTGAAATTGTGACCGCGCGGCGTAGGGATTTTTTCAAAAAAAGTTGTTCAGACGTCGAGGGCTAATTCTGTTTCCGATGATAAAAACCCATCTGATTCCACCGAAAAACATTTCAGGGGATCGTTTGCAACAGTTTAGCACCATTTTTGAGTAAATTGCAGAATGTCAGATTTTTGCTGAAATTCTGACCGCGCGGCTTAGGGATTTTTTCAAAAAAAGTTGTTCAGGCGTCGAGGGCAAATTCTGTTTCCAGTGATAAAAACCTATCTGTTTCCACCAAAAAACCTTTCAGGGGATCGATTGTAACAGTTTGCCAACATTTTTGAGTGAATTGCAGAATGTCAGATTTTTGCTGAAATTGTGACCGCCGCGGCGTAGGGATTTTTTCAAAAAAAGTTGTTCAGACGTCGAGGGCTAATTCTGTTTCCGATGATAAAAACCCATCTGATTCCACCGAAAAACATTTCAGAGGATCGTTTGCAACAGTTTAGCACCATTTTTGAGTGAATTTCAGAACGTCAGATTTTTGCTGAAATTCTGACCGCGCGGCTTAGGGATTTTTTCAAAAAAAGTTGTTCAGACGTCGAGGGCTAATTCTGTTTCCGATGATAAAAACCCATCTGATTCCACCGAAAAACATTTCAGGGGATCGTTTGTAACAGTTTGCCAAGATTTTTGAGTGAATTGCAGAATGTCAGATTTTTGCTGAAATTGTGACCGCGCGGCTTAGGGATTTTTTCAAAAAAAGTTATTCAGACGTCGAGGGCTAATTCTGTTTCCGATGATAAAAACCCATCTGATTCCACCGAAAAACATTTCAGGGGATTGTTTGTAACAGTTTGCCAACATTTTTGAGTGAATTGCATAATGTCAGATTTTTTCTGAAATTGTGACCGCGCGGCTTAGGGATTTTTTCAAAAAAAGTTGTTCAGGCGTCGAGGGCAAATTCTGTTTCCAGTGAAAAAAACCTATCTGTATCCACCAAAAAACATTTCAGGAGATCGTTTGCAACAGTTTAGCACCATTTTTGAGTGAATTGCAGAATGTCAGATTTTTGCTGAAATTGTGACCGCGCGGCTTAGGGATTTTTTCAAAAAAAGTTGTTCAGACGTTGAGGGAAAATTCTGTTTCCGATGATAAAAACCCATCTGATTCCACCGAAAAACCTTTCAGGGGATCGATTGTAACAGTTTGCCAACATTTTTGAGTGAATTGCAGAATGTCAGATTTTTGCTGAAATTGTGACCGCGCGGCTTAGGGATTTTTTCAAAAAAAGTTGTTCAGACGTCGAGGGCTAATTCTGTTTCCGATGATAAAAACCCATCTGATTCCACCAAAAAACCTTTCAGGGGATCGATTGTAACAGTTTAGCACCATTTTTGAGTGAATTTCAGAACGTCAGATTTTTGCTGAAATTCTGACCGCGCGGCTTAGGGATTTTTTCAAAAAAAGTTGTTCAGACGTCGAGGGCTAATTCTGTTTCCGATGATAAAAACCCATCTGATTCCACCGAAAAACATTTCAGGGGATTGTTTGTAACAGTTTGCCAACATTTTTGAGTGAATTGCATAATGTCAGATTTTTTCTGAAATTGTGACCGCGCGGCTTAGGGATTTTTTCAAAAAAAGTTGTTCAGGCGTCGAGGGCAAATTCTGTTTCCAGTGATAAAAACCTATCTGTTTCCACCAAAAAACCTTTCAGGGGATCGATTGTAACAGTTTGCCAACATTTTTGAGTGAATTTCAGAACGTCAGATTTTTGCTGAAATTGTGACCGCGCGGCTTAGGGATTTTTTCAAAAAAAGTTGTTCAGACGTTGAGGGAAAATTCTGTTTCCGATGATAAAAACCCATCTGATTCCACCGAAAAACATTTCAGGGGATCGTTTGCAACAGTTTAGCACCATTTTTTCAGTGAATTTCAGAACGTCAGATTTTTGCTGAAATTGTGACCGCGCGGCTTAGGGATTTTTTCAAAAAAAGTTGTTCAGACGTCGTGGGCAAATTCTGTTTCCTGTGATAAAAACCTATCTGTTTCCACCAAAAAAGCTTTCAGGGGATCGATTGTAACAGTTTGCCAACATTTTTGAGTGAATTTCAGAACGTCAGATTTTTGCTGAAATTGTGACCGCGCGGCTTTGTGATTTTTTCAAAAAAAGTTGTTCAGACGTCGAGGGCTAATTCTATTTCTGATGATAAAAACCCATCTGATTCCACCGAAAAACATTTCAGGGGATCGTTTGCAACAGTTTAGCACCATTTTTGAGTGAATTTCAGAACGTCAGATTTTTGCTGAAATTGTGACCGCGCGGCTTAGGGATTTTTTCAAAAAAAGTTGTTCAGACGTTGAGGGCTAATTCTGTTTCCGATGATAAAAACCCATCTGATTCCACCGAAAAACATTTCAGGGGATCGTTTGTAACAGTTTGCCAACATTTTTGAGTGAATTGCAGAATGTCAGATTTTTGCTGAAATTGTGACCGCGCGGCTTAGGGATTTTTTCAAAAAAAGTTGTTCAGACGTCGAGGGCAAATTCTGTTTCCAGTGATAAAAACCTATCTGTTTCCACCAAAAAACCTTTCAGGGGATCGATTGTAACAGTTTAGCACCATTTTTGAGTGAATTTCAGAACGTCAGATTTTTGCTGAAATTGTGACCGTGCGGCTTAGGGATTTTTTCAAAAAAAGTTGTTCAGACGTCGAGGGCTAATTCTGTTTCCGATGATAAAAACCCATCTGATTCCACCGAAAAACATTTCAGAGGATCGTTTGCAACAGTTTAGCACCATTTTTGAGTGAATTTCAGAACGTCAGATTTTTGCTGAAATTCTGACCGCGCGGCTTAGGGATTTTTTCAAAAAAAGTTGTTCAGACGTCGAGGGCTAATTCTGTTTCCTGTGATAAAAACCTATCTGTTTCCACCAAAAAACCTTTCAGGGGATCGATTGTAACAGTTTGCCAACATTTTTGAGTGAATTTCAGAACGTCAGATTTTTGCTGAAATTGTGACCGCGCGGCTTAGGGATTTTTTCAAAAAAAGTTGTTCAGATGTCGACGGCTAATTCTGTTTCCAGTGATAAAAACCCATCTGATTCCACCGAAAAACATTTCAGGGGATCGTTTGCAACAGTTTAGCACCATTTTTGAGTGAATTGCAGAATGTCAGATTTTTGCTGAAATTGTGACCGCGCGGCTTAGGGATTTTTTCAAAAAAAGTTGTTCAGACGTCGAGGGAAAATTCTGTTTCTGATGATAAAAACCCATCTGATTCCACCGAAAAACATTTCAAGCGATCGATTGTAACAGTTTGCCAACATTTTTGAGTGAATTTCAGAACGTCAGATTTTTACTGAAATTGTGACCGCGCGGCTTAGGGATTTTTTCAAAAAAGGTTGTTCAGACGTTGAGGGAAAATTCTGTTTCCGATGATAAAAACCCATCTGATTCCACCGAAAAACATTTCAGGGGATCGTTTGCAACAGTTTAGCACCATTTTTTGAGTGAATTTCAGAACGTCAGATTTTTGCTGAAATTGTGACCGCGCGGCTTAGGGATTTTTTCAAAAAAAGTTGTTCAGACGTCGAGGGCAAATTCTGTTTCCAGTAATAAAAACCTATCTGTTTCCACCAAAAAACCTTTCAGGGGATCGATTGTAACAGTTTGCCAACATTTTTGAGTAAATTTCAGAACGTCAGATTTTTGCTGAAATTCTGACCGCGCGGCTTAGGGATTTTTTCAAAAAAAGTTGTTCAGACGTCGAGGGCTAATTCTGTTTCCGATGATAAAAACCCATCTGATTCCACCGAAAAACATTTCAGGGGATCGTTTGTAACAGTTTGCCAAGATTTTTGAGTGAATTGCAGAATGTCAGATTTTTGCTGAAATTGTGACCGCGCGGCTTAGGGATTTTTTCAAAAAAAGTTGTTCAGACGTCGAGGGCTAATTCTGTTTCCGATGATAAAAACCCATCTGATTCCACCGAAAAACATTTCAGGGGATTGTTTGTAACAGTTTGCCAACATTTTTGAGTGAATTGCATAATGTCAGATTTTTTCTGAAATTGTGACCGCGCGGCTTAGGGATTTTTTCAAAAAAAGTTGTTCAGGCGTCGAGGGCAAATTCTGTTTCCAGTGATAAAAACCTATCTGTTTCCACCAAAAAACCTTTCAGGGGATCGATTGTAACAGTTTGCCAACATTTTTGAGTGAATTTCAGAACGTCAGATTTTTGCTGAAATTGTGACCGCGCGGCTTAGGGATTTTTTCAAAAAAAGTTGTTCAGACGTTGAGGGAAAATTCTGTTTCCGATGATAAAAACCCATCTGATTCCACCGAAAAACATTTCAGGGGATCGTTTGCAACAGTTTAGCACCATTTTTTCAGTGAATTTCAGAACGTCAGATTTTTGCTGAAATTGTGACCGCGCGGCTTAGGGATTTTTTCAAAAAAAGTTGTTCAGACGTCGTGGGCAAATTCTGTTTCCTGTGATAAAAACCTATCTGTTTCCACCAAAAAAGCTTTCAGGGGATCGATTGTAACAGTTTGCCAACATTTTTGAGTGAATTTCAGAACGTCAGATTTTTGCTGAAATTGTGACCGCGCGGCTTTGTGATTTTTTCAAAAAAAGTTGTTCAGACGTCGAGGGCTAATTCTATTTCTGATGATAAAAACCCATCTGATTCCACCGAAAAACATTTCAGGGGATCGTTTGCAACAGTTTAGCACCATTTTTGAGTGAATTTCAGAACGTCAGATTTTTGCTGAAATTGTGACCGCGCGGCTTAGGGATTTTTTCAAAAAAAGTTGTTCAGACGTTGAGGGCTAATTCTGTTTCCGATGATAAAAACCCATCTGATTCCACCGAAAAACATTTCAGGGGATCGTTTGTAACAGTTTGCCAACATTTTTGAGTGAATTGCAGAATGTCAGATTTTTGCTGAAATTGTGACCGCGCGGCTTAGGGATTTTTTCAAAAAAAGTTGTTCAGACGTCGAGGGCAAATTCTGTTTCCAGTGATAAAAACCTATCTGTTTCCACCAAAAAACCTTTCAGGGGATCGATTGTAACAGTTTAGCACCATTTTTGAGTGAATTTCAGAACGTCAGATTTTTGCTGAAATTGTGACCGTGCGGCTTAGGGATTTTTTCAAAAAAAGTTGTTCAGACGTCGAGGGCTAATTCTGTTTCCGATGATAAAAACCCATCTGATTCCACCGAAAAACATTTCAGAGGATCGTTTGCAACAGTTTAGCACCATTTTTGAGTGAATTTCAGAACGTCAGATTTTTGCTGAAATTCTGACCGCGCGGCTTAGGGATTTTTTCAAAAAAAGTTGTTCAGACGTCGAGGGCTAATTCTGTTTCCTGTGATAAAAACCTATCTGTTTCCACCAAAAAACCTTTCAGGGGATCGATTGTAACAGTTTGCCAACATTTTTGAGTGAATTTCAGAACGTCAGATTTTTGCTGAAATTGTGACCGCGCGGCTTAGGGATTTTTTCAAAAAAAGTTGTTCAGATGTCGACGGCTAATTCTGTTTCCAGTGATAAAAACCCATCTGATTCCACCGAAAAACATTTCAGGGGATCGTTTGCAACAGTTTAGCACCATTTTTGAGTGAATTGCAGAATGTCAGATTTTTGCTGAAATTGTGACCGCGCGGCTTAGGGATTTTTTCAAAAAAAGTTGTTCAGACGTCGAGGGAAAATTCTGTTTCTGATGATAAAAACCCATCTGATTCCACCGAAAAACATTTCAAGCGATCGATTGTAACAGTTTGCCAACATTTTTGAGTGAATTTCAGAACGTCAGATTTTTACTGAAATTGTGACCGCGCGGCTTAGGGATTTTTTCAAAAAAGGTTGTTCAGACGTTGAGGGAAAATTCTGTTTCCGATGATAAAAACCCATCTGATTCCACCGAAAAACATTTCAGGGGATCGTTTGCAACAGTTTAGCACCATTTTTTGAGTGAATTTCAGAACGTCAGATTTTTGCTGAAATTGTGACCGCGCGGCTTAGGGATTTTTTCAAAAAAAGTTGTTCAGACGTCGAGGGCAAATTCTGTTTCCAGTAATAAAAACCTATCTGTTTCCACCAAAAAACCTTTCAGGGGATCGATTGTAACAGTTTGCCAACATTTTTGAGTGAATTTCAGAACGTCAGATTTTTGCTGAAATTGTGACCGCGCGGCTTAGGGATTTTTTCAAAAAAAGTTGTTCAGACGTCGAGGGCTAATTCTGTTTCCGATGATAAAAACCCATCTGATTCCACCGAAAAACATTTCAGGGGATCGTTTGCAACAGTTTAGCACCATTTTTTGAGTGAATTTCAGAACGTCAGATTTTTGCTGAAATTGTGACCGCGCGGCTTAGGGATTTTTTGAAAAAAAGTTGTTCAGACGTCGAGGGCAAATTCTGTTTCCAGTAATAAAAACCTATCTGTTTCCACCAAAAAACATTTCAGGGGATTGTTTGTAACAGTTTGCCAACATTTTTGAGTGAATTGCATAATGTCAGATTTTTTCTGAAATTGAGACCGCGCGGCTTAGGGATTTTTTCAAAAAAAGTTGTTCAGACGTCGAGGGCTAATTCTGTTTCCGATGATAAAAACCCATCTGATTCCACCGAAAAACATTTCAGAGGATCGTTTGCAACAGTTTAGCACCATTTTTGAGTGAATTTCAGAACGTCAGATTTTTGCTGAAATTCTGACCGCGCGGCTTAGGGATTTTTTCAAAAAAAGTTGTTCAGACGTCGAGGGCTAATTCTGTTTCCGATGATAAAAACCCATCTGATTCCACCGAAAAACATTTCAGGGGATCGTTTGTAACAGTTTGCCAAGATTTTTGAGTGAATTGCAGAATGTCAGATTTTTGCTGAAATTGTGACCGCGCGGCTTAGGGATTTTTTCAAAAAAAGTTGTTCAGACGTCGAGGGCTAATTCTGTTTCCGATGATAAAAACCCATCTGATTCCACCGAAAAACATTTCAGGGGATTGTTTGTAACAGTTTGCCAACATTTTTGAGTGAATTGCATAATGTCAGATTTTTTCTGAAATTGTGACCGCGCGGCTTAGGGATTTTTTCAAAAAAAGTTGTTCAGGCGTCGAGGGCAAATTCTGTTTCCAGTGATAAAAACCTATCTGTTTCCACCAAAAAACCTTTCATGGGATCGATTGTAACAGTTTGCCAACATTTTTGAGTGAATTTCAGAACGTCAGATTTTTCCTGAAATTGTGACCGCGCGGCTTAGGGATTTTTTCAAAAAAAGTTGTTCAGACGTTGAGGGAAAATTCTGTTTCCGATGATAAAAACCCATCTGATTCCACCGAAAAACATTTCAGGGGATCGTTTGCAACAGTTTAGCACCATTTTTTCAGTGAATTTCAGAACGTCAGATTTTTGCTGAAATTGTGACCGCGCGGCTTAGGGATTTTTTCAAAAAAAGTTGTTCAGACGTCGAGGGCAAATTCTGTTTCCTGTGATAAAAACCTATCTGTTTCCACCAAAAAACCTTTCAGGGGATCGATTGTAACAGTTTGCCAACATTTTTGAGTGAATTTCAGAACGTCAGATTTTTGCTGAAATTCTGACCGCGCGGCTTAGGGATTTTTTCAAAAAAAGTTGTTCAGATGTCGACGGCTAATTCTATTTCCGATGATAAAAACCCATCTGATTCCACCGAAAAACATTTCAGGGGATCGTTTGCAACAGTTTAGCACCATTTTTGAGTGAATTGCAGAATGTCAGATTTTTGCTGAAATTGTGACCGCGCGGCTTAGGGATTTTTTCAAAAAAAGTTGTTCAGACGTCGAGGGAAAATATTGTTTCTGATGATAAAAACCCATCTGATTCCACCGAAAAACATTTCAGGGGATCGTTTGCAACAGTTTAGCACTATTTTTTGAGTGAATTTCAGAACGTCAGATTTTTGCTGAAATTGTGACCGCGCGGCTTAGGGATTTTTTCAAAAAAAGTTGTTCAGACGTCGAGGGCAAATTCTGTTTCCAGTAATAAAAACCTATCTGTTTCCACCAAAATACCTTTCAGGGGATCGATTGTAACAGTTTGCCAACATTTTTGAGTGAATTTCAGAACGTCAGATTTTTGCTGAAATTGTGACCGCGCGGCTTAGGGATTTTTTCAAAAAAAGTTGTTCAGACGTCGAGGGCTAATTCTGTTTCCGATGATAAAAACCCATCTGATTCCACCGAAAAACATTTCAGGAGATCGTTTGCAACAGTTTAGCACCATTTTTGAGTGAATTGCAGAATGTCAGATTTTTGCTGAAATTGTGACCGCGCGGCTTAGGGATTTTTTCAAAAAAAGTTGTTCAGACGTTGAGGGAAAATTCTGTTTCCGATGATAAAAACCCATCTGATTCCACCGAAAAACCTTTCAGGGGATCGATTGTAACAGTTTGCCAACATTTTTGAGTGAATTGCAGAATGTCAGATTTTTGCTGAAATTGTGACCGCGCGGCTTAGGGATTTTTTCAAAAAAAGTTGTTCAGACGTCGAGGGCTAATTCTGTTTCTGATGATAAAAACCCATCTGATTCCACCGAAAAACATTTCAGGGGATTGTTTGTAACAGTTTGCCAACATTTTTGAGTGAATTGCAGAATGTCAGATTTTTGCTGAAATTGTGACCGCGCGGCTTAGGGATTTTTTTAAAAAAAGGTGTTCAGGCGTCGAGGGCAAATTCTGTTTCCAGTGATAAAAACCTATCTGTTTCCACCAAAAAACCTTTCAGGGGATCGATTGTAACAGTTTGCCAACATTTTTGAGTGAATTGCAGAATGTCAGATTTTTGCTGAAATTGTGACCGCGCGGCGTAGGGATTTTTTCAAAAAAAGTTGTTCAGACGTCGAGGGCTAATTCTGTTTCCGATGATAAAAACCCATCTGATTCCACCGAAAAACATTTCAGGGGATCGTTTGCAACAGTTTAGCACCATTTTTGAGTGAATTGCAGAATGTCAGATTTTTGCTGAAATTCTGACCGCGCGGCTTAGGGATTTTTTCAAAAAAAGTTGTTCAGGCGTCGAGGGCAAATTCTGTTTCCAGTGATAAAAACCTATCTGTTTCCACCAAAAAACCTTTCAGGGGATCGATTGTAACAGTTTGCCAACATTTTTGAGTGAATTGCAGAATGTCAGATTTTTGCTGAAATTGTGACCGCCGCGGCGTAGGGATTTTTTCAAAAAAAGTTGTTCAGACGTCGAGGGCTAATTCTGTTTCCGATGATAAAAACCCATCTGATTCCACCGAAAAACATTTCAGAGGATCGTTTGCAACAGTTTAGCACCATTTTTGAGTGAATTTCAGAACGTCAGATTTTTGCTGAAATTCTGACCGCGCGGCTTAGGGATTTTTTCAAAAAAAGTTGTTCAGACGTCGAGGGCTAATTCTGTTTCCGATGATAAAAACCCATCTGATTCCACCGAAAAACATTTCAGGGGATCGTTTGTAACAGTTTGCCAAGATTTTTGAGTGAATTGCAGAATGTCAGATTTTTGCTGAAATTGTGACCGCGCGGCTTAGGGATTTTTTCAAAAAAAGTTATTCAGACGTCGAGGGCTAATTCTGTTTCCGATGATAAAAACCCATCTGATTCCACCGAAAAACATTTCAGGGGATTGTTTGTAACAGTTTGCCAACATTTTTGAGTGAATTGCATAATGTCAGATTTTTTCTGAAATTGTGACCGCGCGGCTTAGGGATTTTTTCAAAAAAAGTTGTTCAGGCGTCGAGGGCAAATTCTGTTTCCAGTGAAAAAAACCTATCTGTATCCACCAAAAAACATTTCAGGAGATCGTTTGCAACAGTTTAGCACCATTTTTGAGTGAATTGCAGAATGTCAGATTTTTGCTGAAATTGTGACCGCGCGGCTTAGGGATTTTTTCAAAAAAAGTTGTTCAGACGTTGAGGGAAAATTCTGTTTCCGATGATAAAAACCCATCTGATTCCACCGAAAAACCTTTCAGGGGATCGATTGTAACAGTTTGCCAACATTTTTGAGTGAATTGCAGAATGTCAGATTTTTGCTGAAATTGTGACCGCGCGGCTTAGGGATTTTTTCAAAAAAAGTTGTTCAGACGTCGAGGGCTAATTCTGTTTCTGATGATAAAAACCCATCTGATTCCACCAAAAAACATTTCAGGGGATTGTTTGTAACAGTTTGCCAACATTTTTGAGTGAATTGCAGAATGTCAGATTTTTGCTGAAATTGTGACCGCGCGGCTTAGGGATTTTTTTAAAAAAAGGTGTTCAGGCGTCGAGGGCAAATTCTGTTTCCAGTGATAAAAACCTATATGTTTCCACCAAAAAACCTTTCAGGGGATCGATTGTAACAGTTTGCCAACATTTTTGAGTGAATTGCAGAATGTCAGATTTTTGCTGAAATTGTGACCGCGCGGCGTAGGGATTTTTTCAAAAAAAGTTGTTCAGACGTCGAGGGCTAATTCTGTTTCCGATGATAAAAACCCATCTGATTCCACCGAAAAACATTTCAGGGGATCGTTTGCAACAGTTTAGCACCATTTTTGAGTGAATTGCAGAATGTCAGATTTTTGCTGAAATTCTGACCGCGCGGCTTAGGGATTTTTTCAAAAAAAGTTGTTCAGGCGTCGAGGGCAAATTCTGTTTCCAGTGATAAAAACCTATCTGTTTCCACCAAAAAACCTTTCAGGGGATCGATTGTAACAGTTTGCCAACATTTTTGAGTGAATTTCAGAACGTCAGATTTTTGCTGAAATTGTGACCGCGCGGCTTAGGGATTTTTTCAAAAAAAGTTGTTCAGACGTTGAGGGAAAATTCTGTTTCCGATGATAAAAACCCATCTGATTCCACCGAAAAACATTTCAGGGGATCGTTTGCAACAGTTTAGCACCATTTTTTCATTGAATTTCAGAACGTCAGATTTTTGCTGAAATTGTGACCGCGCGGCTTAGGGATTTTATCAAAAAAAGTTGTTCAGACGTCGTGGGCAAATTCTGTTTCCTGTGATAAAAACCTATCTGTTTCCACCAAAAAAGCTTTCAGGGGATCGATTGTAACAGTTTGCCAACATTTTTGAGTGAATTTCAGAACGTCAGATTTTTGCTGAAATTGTGACCGCGCGGCTTTGTGATTTTTTCAAAAAAGGTGGTTCAGACGTCGAGGGCTAATTCTATTTCTGATGATAAAAACCCATCTGATTCCACCGAAAAACATTTCAGGGGATCGTTTGCAACAGTTTAGCACCATTTTTGAGTGAATTTCAGAACGTCAGATTTTTGCTGAAATTGTGACCGCGCGGCTTAGGGATTTTTTCAAAAAAAGTTGTTCAGACGTTGAGGGCTAATTCTGTTTCCGATGATAAAAACCCATCTGATTCCACCGAAAAACATTTCAGGGGATCGTTTGTAACAGTTTGCCAACATTTTTGAGTGAATTGCAGAATGTCAGATTTTTGCTGAAATTGTGACCGCGCGGCTTAGGGATTTTTTCAAAAAAAGTTGTTCAGACGTCGAGGGCAAATTCTGTTTCCAGTGATAAAAACCTATCTGTTTCCACCAAAAAACCTTTCAGGGGATCGATTGTAACAGTTTAGCACCATTTTTGAGTGAATTTCAGAACGTCAGATTTTTGCTGAAATTGTGACCGTGCGGCTTAGGGATTTTTTCAAAAAAAGTTGTTCAGACGTCGAGGGCTAATTCTGTTTCCGATGATAAAAACCCATCTGATTCCACCGAAAAACATTTCAGAGGATCGTTTGCAACAGTTTAGCACCATTTTTGAGTGAATTTCAGAACGTCAGATTTTTGCTGAAATTCTGACCGCGCGGCTTAGGGATTTTTTCAAAAAAAGTTGTTCAGACGTCGAGGGCTAATTCTGTTTCCTGTGATAAAAACCTATCTGTTTCCACCAAAAAACCTTTCAGGGGATCGATTGTAACAGTTTGCCAACATTTTTGAGTGAATTTCAGAACGTCAGATTTTTGCTGAAATTGTGACCGCGCGGCTTAGGGATTTTTTCAAAAAAAGTTGTTCAGATGTCGACGGCTAATTCTGTTTCCAGTGATAAAAACCCATCTGATTCCACCGAAAAACATTTCAGGGGATCGTTTGCAACAGTTTAGCACCATTTTTGAGTGAATTGCAGAATGTCAGATTTTTGCTGAAATTGTGACCGCGCGGCTTAGGGATTTTTTCAAAAAAAGTTGTTCAGACGTCGAGGGAAAATTCTGTTTCTGATGATAAAAACCCATCTGATTCCACCGAAAAACATTTCAAGCGATCGATTGTAACAGTTTGCCAACATTTTTGAGTGAATTTCAGAACGTCAGATTTTTACTGAAATTGTGACCGCGCGGCTTAGGGATTTTTTCAAAAAAGGTTGTTCAGACGTTGAGGGAAAATTCTGTTTCCGATGATAAAAACCCATCTGATTCCACCGAAAAACATTTCAGGGGATCGTTTGCAACAGTTTAGCACCATTTTTTGAGTGAATTTCAGAACGTCAGATTTTTGCTGAAATTGTGACCGCGCGGCTTAGGGATTTTTTCAAAAAAAGTTGTTCAGACGTCGAGGGCAAATTCTGTTTCCAGTAATAAAAACCTATCTGTTTCCACCAAAAAACCTTTCAGGGGATCGATTGTAACAGTTTGCCAACATTTTTGAGTGAATTTCAGAACGTCAGATTTTTGCTGAAATTGTGACCGCGCGGCTTAGGGATTTTTTCAAAAAAAGTTGTTCAGACGTCGAGGGCTAATTCTGTTTCCGATGATAAAAACCCATCTGATTCCACCGAAAAACATTTCAGAGGATCGTTTGCAACAGTTTAGCACCATTTTTGAGTGAATTTCAGAACGTCAGATTTTTGCTGAAATTCTGACCGCGCGGCTTAGGGATTTTTTCAAAAAAAGTTGTTCAGACGTCGAGGGCTAATTCTGTTTCCGATGATAAAAACCCATCTGATTCCACCGAAAAACATTTCAGGGGATCGTTTGCAACAGTTTAGCACCATTTTTTGAGTGAATTTCAGAACGTCAGATTTTTGCTGAAATTGTGACCGCGCGGCTTAGGGATTTTTTGAAAAAAAGTTGTTCAGACGTCGAGGGCAAATTCTGTTTCCAGTAATAAAAACCTATCTGTTTCCACCAAAAAACATTTCAGGGGATTGTTTGTAACAGTTTGCCAACATTTTTGAGTGAATTGCATAATGTCAGATTTTTTCTGAAATTGAGACCGCGCGGCTTAGGGATTTTTTCAAAAAAAGTTGTTCAGACGTCGAGGGCTAATTCTGTTTCCGATGATAAAAACCCATCTGATTCCACCGAAAAACATTTCAGAGGATCGTTTGCAACAGTTTAGCACCATTTTTGAGTGAATTTCAGAACGTCAGATTTTTGCTGAAATTCTGACCGCGCGGCTTAGGGATTTTTTCAAAAAAAGTTGTTCAGACGTCGAGGGCTAATTCTGTTTCCGATGATAAAAACCCATCTGATTCCACCGAAAAACATTTCAGGGGATCGTTTGTAACAGTTTGCCAAGATTTTTGAGTGAATTGCAGAATGTCAGATTTTTGCTGAAATTGTGACCGCGCGGCTTAGGGATTTTTTCAAAAAAAGTTGTTCAGACGTCGAGGGCTAATTCTGTTTCCGATGATAAAAACCCATCTGATTCCACCGAAAAACATTTCAGGGGATTGTTTGTAACAGTTTGCCAACATTTTTGAGTGAATTGCATAATGTCAGATTTTTTCTGAAATTGTGACCGCGCGGCTTAGGGATTTTTTCAAAAAAAGTTGTTCAGGCGTCGAGGGCAAATTCTGTTTCCAGTGATAAAAACCTATCTGTTTCCACCAAAAAACCTTTCATGGGATCGATTGTAACAGTTTGCCAACATTTTTGAGTGAATTTCAGAACGTCAGATTTTTCCTGAAATTGTGACCGCGCGGCTTAGGGATTTTTTCAAAAAAAGTTGTTCAGACGTTGAGGGAAAATTCTGTTTCCGATGATAAAAACCCATCTGATTCCACCGAAAAACATTTCAGGGGATCGTTTGCAACAGTTTAGCACCATTTTTTCAGTGAATTTCAGAACGTCAGATTTTTGCTGAAATTGTGACCGCGCGGCTTAGGGATTTTTTCAAAAAAAGTTGTTCAGACGTCGAGGGCAAATTCTGTTTCCTGTGATAAAAACCTATCTGTTTCCACCAAAAAACCTTTCAGGGGATCGATTGTAACAGTTTGCCAACATTTTTGAGTGAATTTCAGAACGTCAGATTTTTGCTGAAATTCTGACCGCGCGGCTTAGGGATTTTTTCAAAAAAAGTTGTTCAGATGTCGACGGCTAATTCTATTTCCGATGATAAAAACCCATCTGATTCCACCGAAAAACATTTCAGGGGATCGTTTGCAACAGTTTAGCACCATTTTTGAGTGAATTGCAGAATGTCAGATTTTTGCTGAAATTGTGACCGCGCGGCTTAGGGATTTTTTCAAAAAAAGTTGTTCAGACGTCGAGGGAAAATATTGTTTCTGATGATAAAAACCCATCTGATTCCACCGAAAAACATTTCAGGGGATCGTTTGCAACAGTTTAGCACTATTTTTTGAGTGAATTTCAGAACGTCAGATTTTTGCTGAAATTGTGACCGCGCGGCTTAGGGATTTTTTCAAAAAAAGTTGTTCAGACGTCGAGGGCAAATTCTGTTTCCAGTAATAAAAACCTATCTGTTTCCACCAAAATACCTTTCAGGGGATCGATTGTAACAGTTTGCCAACATTTTTGAGTGAATTTCAGAACGTCAGATTTTTGCTGAAATTGTGACCGCGCGGCTTAGGGATTTTTTCAAAAAAAGTTGTTCAGACGTCGAGGGCTAATTCTGTTTCCGATGATAAAAACCCATCTGATTCCACCGAAAAACATTTCAGGAGATCGTTTGCAACAGTTTAGCACCATTTTTGAGTGAATTGCAGAATGTCAGATTTTTGCTGAAATTGTGACCGCGCGGCTTAGGGATTTTTTCAAAAAAAGTTGTTCAGACGTTGAGGGAAAATTCTGTTTCCGATGATAAAAACCCATCTGATTCCACCGAAAAACCTTTCAGGGGATCGATTGTAACAGTTTGCCAACATTTTTGAGTGAATTGCAGAATGTCAGATTTTTGCTGAAATTGTGACCGCGCGGCTTAGGGATTTTTTCAAAAAAAGTTGTTCAGACGTCGAGGGCTAATTCTGTTTCCGATGATAAAAACCCATCTGATTCCACCGAAAAACATTTCAGGGGATTGTTTGTAACAGTTTGCCAACATTTTTGAGTGAATTGCATAATGTCAGATTTTTTCTGAAATTGTGACCGCGCGGCTTAGGGATTTTTTCAAAAAAAGTTGTTCAGGCGTCGAGGGCAAATTCTGTTTCCAGTGATAAAAACCTATCTGTTTCCACCAAAAAACCTTTCATGGGATCGATTGTAACAGTTTGCCAACATTTTTGAGTGAATTTCAGAACGTCAGATTTTTCCTGAAATTGTGACCGCGCGGCTTAGGGATTTTTTCAAAAAAAGTTGTTCAGACGTTGAGGGAAAATTCTGTTTCCGATGATAAAAACCCATCTGATTCCACCGAAAAACATTTCAGGGGATCGTTTGCAACAGTTTAGCACCATTTTTTCAGTGAATTTCAGAACGTCAGATTTTTGCTGAAATTGTGACCGCGCGGCTTAGGGATTTTTTCAAAAAAAGTTGTTCAGACGTCGAGGGCAAATTCTGTTTCCTGTGATAAAAACCTATCTGTTTCCACCAAAAAACCTTTCAGGGGATCGATTGTAACAGTTTGCCAACATTTTTGAGTGAATTTCAGAACGTCAGATTTTTGCTGAAATTCTGACCGCGCGGCTTAGGGATTTTTTCAAAAAAAGTTGTTCAGATGTCGACGGCTAATTCTATTTCCGATGATAAAAACCCATCTGATTCCACCGAAAAACATTTCAGGGGATCGTTTGCAACAGTTTAGCACCATTTTTGAGTGAATTGCAGAATGTCAGATTTTTGCTGAAATTGTGACCGCGCGGCTTAGGGATTTTTTCAAAAAAAGTTGTTCAGACGTCGAGGGAAAATATTGTTTCTGATGATAAAAACCCATCTGATTCCACCGAAAAACATTTCAGGGGATCGTTTGCAACAGTTTAGCACTATTTTTTGAGTGAATTTCAGAACGTCAGATTTTTGCTGAAATTGTGACCGCGCGGCTTAGGGATTTTTTCAAAAAAAGTTGTTCAGACGTCGAGGGCAAATTCTGTTTCCAGTAATAAAAACCTATCTGTTTCCACCAAAATACCTTTCAGGGGATCGATTGTAACAGTTTGCCAACATTTTTGAGTGAATTTCAGAACGTCAGATTTTTGCTGAAATTGTGACCGCGCGGCTTAGGGATTTTTTCAAAAAAAGTTGTTCAGACGTCGAGGGCTAATTCTGTTTCCGATGATAAAAACCCATCTGATTCCACCGAAAAACATTTCAGGAGATCGTTTGCAACAGTTTAGCACCATTTTTGAGTGAATTGCAGAATGTCAGATTTTTGCTGAAATTGTGACCGCGCGGCTTAGGGATTTTTTCAAAAAAAGTTGTTCAGACGTTGAGGGAAAATTCTGTTTCCGATGATAAAAACCCATCTGATTCCACCGAAAAACCTTTCAGGGGATCGATTGTAACAGTTTGCCAACATTTTTGAGTGAAATGCAGAATGTCAGATTTTTGCTGAAATTGTGACCGCGCGGCTTAGGGATTTTTTCAAAAAAAGTTGTTCAGACGTCGAGGGCTAATTCTGTTTCTGATGATAAAAACCCATCTGATTCCACCGAAAAACATTTCAGGGGATTGTTTGTAACAGTTTGCCAACATTTTTGAGTGAATTGCAGAATGTCAGATTTTTGCTGAAATTGTGACCGCGCGGCTTAGGGATTTTTTTAAAAAAAGGTGTTCAGGCGTCGAGGGCAAATTCTGTTTCCAGTGATAAAAACCTATCTGTTTCCACCAAAAAACCTTTCAGGGGATCGATTGTAACAGTTTGCCAACATTTTTGAGTGAATTGCAGAATGTCAGATTTTTGCTGAAATTGTGACCGCGCGGCGTAGGGATTTTTTCAAAAAAAGTTGTTCAGACGTCGAGGGCTAATTCTGTTTCCGATGATAAAAACCCATCTGATTCCACCGAAAAACATTTCAGGGGATCGTTTGCAACAGTTTAGCACCATTTTTGAGTGAATTGCAGAATGTCAGATTTTTGCTGAAATTCTGACCGCGCGGCTTAGGGATTTTTTCAAAAAAAGTTGTTCAGGCGTCGAGGGAAAATTCTGTTTCCAGTGATAAAAACCTATCTGTTTCCACCAAAAAACCTTTCAGGGGATCGATTGTAACAGTTTGCCAACATTTTTGAGTGAATTGCAGAATGTCAGATTTTTGCTGAAATTGTGACCGCCGCGGCGTAGGGATTTTTTCAAAAAAAGTTGTTCAGACGTCGAGGGCTAATTCTGTTTCCGATGATAAAAACCCATCTGATTCCACCGAAAAACATTTCAGAGGATCGTTTGCAACAGTTTAGCACCATTTTTGAGTGAATTTCAGAACGTCAGATTTTTGCTGAAATTCTGACCGCGCGGCTTAGGGATTTTTTCAAAAAAAGTTGTTCAGACGTCGAGGGCTAATTCTGTTTCCGATGATAAAAACCCATCTGATTCCACCGAAAAACATTTCAGAGGATCGTTTGCAACAGTTTAGCACCATTTTTGAGTGAATTTCAGAACGTCAGATTTTTGCTGAAATTCTGACCGCGCGGCTTAGGGATTTTTTCAAAAAAAGTTGTTCAGACGTCGAGGGCTAATTCTGTTTCCGATGATAAAAACCCATCTGATTCCACCGAAAAACATTTCAGGGGATCGTTTGCAACAGTTTAGCACCATTTTTTGAGTGAATTTCAGAACGTCAGATTTTTGCTGAAATTGTGACCGCGCGGCTTAGGGATTTTTTGAAAAAAAGTTGTTCAGACGTCGAGGGCAAATTCTGTTTCCAGTAATAAAAACCTATCTGTTTCCACCAAAAAACATTTCAGGGGATTGTTTGTAACAGTTTGCCAACATTTTTGAGTGAATTGCATAATGTCAGATTTTTTCTGAAATTGAGACCGCGCGGCTTAGGGATTTTTTCAAAAAAAGTTGTTCAGACGTCGAGGGCTAATTCTGTTTCCGATGATAAAAACCCATCTGATTCCACCGAAAAACATTTCAGAGGATCGTTTGCAACAGTTTAGCACCATTTTTGAGTGAATTTCAGAACGTCAGATTTTTGCTGAAATTGTGACCGCGCGGCTTAGGGATTTTTTCAAAAAAAGTTGTTCAGACGTCGAGGGCTAATTCTGTTTCCGATGATAAAAACCCATCTGATTCCACCGAAAAACATTTCAGGGGATCGTTTGTAACAGTTTGCCAAGATTTTTGAGTGAATTGCAGAATGTCAGATTTTTGCTGAAATTGTGACCGCGCGGCTTAGGGATTTTTTCAAAAAAAGTTGTTCAGACGTCGAGGGCTAATTCTGTTTCCGATGAAAAAAACCCATCTGATTCCACCGAAAAACATTTCAGGGGATTGTTTGTAACAGTTTGCCAACATTTTTGAGTGAATTGCATAATGTCAGATTTTTTCTGAAATTGTGACCGCGCGGCTTAGGGATTTTTTCAAAAAAAGTTGTTCAGGCGTCGAGGGCAAATTCTGTTTCCAGTGATAAAAACCTATCTGTTTCCACCAAAAAACCTTTCATGGGATCGATTGTAACAGTTTGCCAACATTTTTGAGTGAATTTCAGAACGTCAGATTTTTCCTGAAATTGTGACTGCGCGGCTTAGGGATTTTTTCAAAAAAAGTTGTTCAGACGTTGAGGGAAAATTCTGTTTCCGATGATAAAAACCCATCTGATTCCACCGAAAAACATTTCAGGGGATCGTTTGCAACAGTTTAGCACCATTTTTTCAGTGAATTTCAGAACGTCAGATTTTTGCTGAAATTGTGACCGCGCGGCTTAGGGATTTTTTCAAAAAAAGTTGTTCAGACGTCGAGGGCAAATTCTGTTTCCTGTGATAAAAACCTATCTGTTTCCACCAAAAAACCTTTCAGGGGATCGATTGTAACAGTTTGCCAACATTTTTGAGTGAATTTCAGAACGTCAGATTTTTGCTGAAATTCTGACCGCGCGGCTTAGGGATTTTTTCAAAAAAAGTTGTTCAGATGTCGACGGCTAATTCTATTTCCGATGATAAAAACCCATCTGATTCCACCGAAAAACATTTCAGGGGATCGTTTGCAACAGTTTAGCACCATTTTTGAGTGAATTGCAGAATGTCAGATTTTTGCTGAAATTGTGACCGCGCGGCTTAGGGATTTTTTCAAAAAAAGTTGTTCAGACGTCGAGGGAAAATATTGTTTCTGATGATAAAAACCCATCTGATTCCACCGAAAAACATTTCAGGGGATCGTTTGCAACAGTTTAGCACTATTTTTTGAGTGAATTTCAGAACGTCAGATTTTTGCTGAAATTGTGACCGCGCGGCTTAGGGATTTTTTCAAAAAAAGTTGTTCAGACGTCGAGGGCAAATTCTGTTTCCAGTAATAAAAACCTATCTGTTTCCACCAAAATACCTTTCAGGGGATCGATTGTAACAGTTTGCCAACATTTTTGAGTGAATTTCAGAACGTCAGATTTTTGCTGAAATTGTGACCGCGCGGCTTAGGGATTTTTTCAAAAAAAGTTGTTCAGACGTCGAGGGCTAATTCTGTTTCCGATGATAAAAACCCATCTGATTCCACCGAAAAACATTTCAGGAGATCGTTTGCAACAGTTTAGCACCATTTTTGAGTGAATTGCAGAATGTCAGATTTTTGCTGAAATTGTGACCGCGCGGCTTAGGGATTTTTTCAAAAAAAGTTGTTCAGGCGTTGAGGGCAAATTCTGTTTCCAGTGATAAAAACCTATCTGTTTCCACCAAAAAACCTTTCATGGGATCGATTGTAACAGTTTGCCAACATTTTTGAGTGAATTTCAGAACGTCAGATTTTTCCTGAAATTGTGACCGCGCGGCTTAGGGATTTTTTCAAAAAAAGTTGTTCAGACGTTGAGGGAAAATTCTGTTTCCGATGATAAAAACCCATCTGATTCCACCGAAAAACATTTCAGGGGATCGTTTGCAACAGTTTAGCACCATTTTTTCAGTGAATTTCAGAACGTCAGATTTTTGCTGAAATTGTGACCGCGCGGCTTAGGGATTTTTTCAAAAAAAGTTGTTCAGACGTCGAGGGCAAATTCTGTTTCCTGTGATAAAAACCTATCTGTTTCCACCAAAAAACCTTTCAGGGGATCGATTGTAACAGTTTGCCAACATTTTTGAGTGAATTTCAGAACGTCAGATTTTTGCTGAAATTCTGACCGCGCGGCTTAGGGATTTTTTCAAAAAAAGTTGTTCAGATGTCGACGGCTAATTCTATTTCCGATGATAAAAACCCATCTGATTCCACCGAAAAACATTTCAGGGGATCGTTTGCAACAGTTTAGCACCATTTTTGAGTGAATTGCAGAATGTCAGATTTTTGCTGAAATTGTGACCGCGCGGCTTAGGGATTTTTTCAAAAAAAGTTGTTCAGACGTCGAGGGAAAATATTGTTTCTGATGATAAAAACCCATCTGATTCCACCGAAAAACATTTCAGGGGATCGTTTGCAACAGTTTAGCACTATTTTTTGAGTGAATTTCAGAACGTCAGATTTTTGCTGAAATTGTGACCGCGCGGCTTAGGGATTTTTTCAAAAAAAGTTGTTCAGACGTCGAGGGCAAATTCTGTTTCCAGTAATAAAAACCTATCTGTTTCCACCAAAATACCTTTCAGGGGATCGATTGTAACAGTTTGCCAACATTTTTGAGTGAATTTCAGAACGTCAGATTTTTGCTGAAATTGTGACCGCGCGGCTTAGGGATTTTTTCAAAAAAAGTTGTTCAGACGTCGAGGGCTAATTCTGTTTCCGATGATAAAAACCCATCTGATTCCACCGAAAAACATTTCAGGAGATCGTTTGCAACAGTTTAGCACCATTTTTGAGTGAATTGCAGAATGTCAGATTTTTGCTGAAATTGTGACCGCGCGGCTTAGGGATTTTTTCAAAAAAAGTTGTTCAGACGTTGAGGGAAAATTCTGTTTCCGATGATAAAAACCCATCTGATTCCACCGAAAAACCTTTCAGGGGATCGATTGTAACAGTTTGCCAACATTTTTGAGTGAATTGCAGAATGTCAGATTTTTGCTGAAATTGTGACCGCGCGGCTTAGGGATTTTTTCAAAAAAAGTTGTTCAGACGTCGAGGGCTAATTCTGTTTCTGATGATAAAAACCCATCTGATTCCACCGAAAAACATTTCAGGGGATTGTTTGTAACAGTTTGCCAACATTTTTGAGTGAATTGCAGAATGTCAGATTTTTGCTGAAATTGTGACCGCGCGGCTTAGGGATTTTTTTAAAAAAAGGTGTTCAGGCGTCGAGGGCAAATTCTGTTTCCAGTGATAAAAACCTATCTGTTTCCACCAAAAAACCTTTCAGGGGATCGATTGTAACAGTTTGCCAACATTTTTGAGTGAATTGCAGAATGTCAGATTTTTGCTGAAATTGTGACCGCGCGGCGTAGGGATTTTTTCAAAAAAAGTTGTTTAGACGTCGAGGGCTAATTCTGTTTCCGATGATAAAAACCCATCTGATTCCACCGAAAAACATTTCAGGGGATCGTTTGCAACAGTTTAGCACCATTTTTGAGTGAATTGCAGAATGTCAGATTTTTGCTGAAATTCTGACCGCGCGGCTTAGGGATTTTTTCAAAAAAAGTTGTTCAGGCGTCGAGGGCAAATTCTGTTTCCAGTGATAAAAACCTATCTGTTTCCACCAAAAAACCTTTCAGGGGATCGATTGTAACAGTTTGCCAACATTTTTGAGTGAATTGCAGAATGTCAGATTTTTGCTGAAATTGTGACCGCCGCGGCGTAGGGATTTTTTCAAAAAAAGTTGTTCAGACGTCGAGGGCTAATTCTGTTTCCGATGATAAAAACCCATCTGATTCCACCGAAAAACATTTCAGAGGATCGTTTGCAACAGTTTAGCACCATTTTTGAGTGAATTTCAGAACGTCAGATTTTTGCTGAAATTCTGACCGCGCGGCTTAGGGATTTTTTCAAAAAAAGTTGTTCAGACGTCGAGGGCTAATTCTGTTTCCGATGATAAAAACCCATCTGATTCCACCGAAAAACATTTCAGGGGATCGTTTGTAACAGTTTGCCATGATTTTTGAGTGAATTGCAGAATGTCAGATTTTTGCTGAAATTGTGACCGCGCGGCTTAGGGATTTTTTCAAAAAAAGTTATTCAGACGTCGAGGGCTAATTCTGTTTCCGATGATAAAAACCCATCTGATTCCACCGAAAAACATTTCAGGGGATTGTTTGTAACAGTTTGCCAACATTTTTGAGTGAATTGCATAATGTCAGATTTTTTCTGAAATTGTGACCGCGCGGCTTAGGGATTTTTTCAAAAAAAGTTGTTCAGGCGTCGAGGGCAAATTCTGTTTCCAGTGAAAAAAACCTATCTGTATCCACCAAAAAACATTTCAGGAGATCGTTTGCAACAGTTTAGCACCATTTTTGAGTGAATTGCAGAATGTCAGATTTTTGCTGAAATTGTGACCGCGCGGCTTAGGGATTTTTTCAAAAAAAGTTGTTCAGACGTTGAGGGAAAATTCTGTTTCCGATGATAAAAACCCATCTGATTCCACCGAAAAACCTTTCAGGGGATCGATTGTAACAGTTTGCCAACATTTTTGAGTGAATTGCAGAATGTCAGATTTTTGCTGAAATTGTGACCGCGCGGCTTAGGGATTTTTTCAAAAAAAGTTGTTCAGACGTCGAGGGCTAATTCTGTTTCCGATGATAAAAACCCATCTGATTCCACCGAAAAACATTTCAGGGGATTGTTTGTAACAGTTTGCCAACATTTTTGAGTGAATTGCAGAATGTCAGATTTTTGCTGAAATTGTGACCGCGCGGCTTAGGGATTTTTTTTAAAAAAGGTGTTCAGGCGTCGAGGGCAAATTCTGTTTCCAGTGATAAAAACCTATCTGTTTCCACCAAAAAACCTTTCAGGGGATCGATTGTAACAGTTTGCCAACATTTTTGAGTGAATTTCAGAACGTCAGATTTTTGCTGAAATTGTGACCGCGCGGCTTAGGGATTTTTTCAAAAAAAGTTGTTCAGACGTCGAGGGCTAATTCTATTTCCGATGATAAAAACCCATCTGATTCCACCGAAAAACATTTCAGGGGATCGTTTGCAACAGTTTAGCACCATTTTTGAGTGAATTGCAGAATGTCAGATTTTTGCTGAAATTGTGACCGCGCGGCTTAGGGATTTTTTCAAAAAAAGTTGTTCAGACGTCGAGGGCAAATTCTGTTTCCAGTGATAAAAACCTATCTGTTTCCACCAAAAAACCTTTCAGGGGATCGATTGTAACAGTTTGCCAACATTTTTGAGTGAACTGCAGAATGTCAGATTTTTGCTGAAATTGTGACCGCGCGGCGTAGGGATTTTTTCAAAAAAAGTTGTTCAGGCGTCGAGGGCAAATTCTGTTTCCAGTGATAAAAACCTATCTGTTTCCACCAAAAAACCTTTCAGGGGATCGATTGTAACAGTTTGCCAACATTTTTGAGTGAATTGCAGAATGTCAGATTTTTGCTGAAATTGTGACCGCCGCGGCGTAGGGATTTTTTCAAAAAAAGTTGTTCAGACTTCGAGGGCTAATTCTGTTTCCGATGATAAAAACCCATCTGATTCCACCGAAAAACATTTCAGGGGATTGTTTGTAACAGTTTGCCAACATTTTTGAGTGAATTGCAGAATGTCAGATTTTTGCTGAAATTGTGACCGCGCGGCTTAGGGATTTTTTTTAAAAAAGGTGTTCAGGCGTCGAGGGCAAATTCTGTTTCCAGTGATAAAAACCTATCTGTTTCCACCAAAAAACCTTTCAGGGGATCGATTGTAACAGTTTGCCAACATTTTTGAGTGAATTTCAGAACGTCAGATTTTTGCTGAAATTGTGACCGCGCGGCTTAGGGATTTTTTCAAAAAAAGTTGTTCAGACGTCGACGGCTAATTCTATTTCCGATGATAAAAACCCATCTGATTCCACCGAAAAACATTTCAGGAGATCGTTTGCAACAGTTTAGCACCATTTTTGAGTGAATTGCAGAATGTCAGATTTTTGCTGAAATTGTGACCGCGCGGCTTAGGGATTTTTTCAAAAAAAGTTGTTCAGACGTTGAGGGAAAATTCTGTTTCCGATGATAAAAACCCATCTGATTCCACCGAAAAACCTTTCAGGGGATCGATTGTAACAGTTTGCCAACATTTTTGAGTGAATTTCAGAACGTCAGATTTTTGCTGAAATTGTGACCGCGCGGCTTAGGGATTTTTTCAAAAAAAGTTGTTCAGACGTCGAGGGCTAATTCTGTTTCCGATGATAAAAACCCATCTGATTCCACCGAAAAACATTTCAGGAGATCGTTTGCAACAGTTTAGCACCATTTTTGAGTGAATTGCAGAATGTCAGATTTTTGCTGAAATTGTGACCGCGCGGCTTAGGGATTTTTTCAAAAAAAGTTGTTCAGACGTTGAGGGAAAATTCTGTTTCCGATGATAAAAACCCATCTGATTCCACCGAAAAACCTTTCAGGGGATCGATTGTAACAGTTTGCCAACATTTTTGAGTGAATTGCAGAATGTCAGATTTTTGCTGAAATTGTGACCGCGCGGCTTAGGGATTTTTTCAAAAAAAGTTGTTCAGACGTCGAGGGCTAATTCTGTTTCCGATGATAAAAACCCATCTGATTCCACCGAAAAACATTTCAGGGGATTGTTTGTAACAGTTTGCCAACATTTTTGAGTGAATTGCAGAATGTCAGATTTTTGCTGAAATTGTGACCGCGCGGCTTAGGGATTTTTTTAAAAAAAGGTGTTCAGGCGTCGAGGGCAAATTCTGTTTCCAGTGATAAAAACCTATCTGTTTCCACCAAAAAACCTTTCAGGGGATCGATTGTAACAGTTTGCCAACATTTTTGAGTGAACTGCAGAATGTCAGATTTTTGCTGAAATTGTGACCGCGCGGCGTAGGGATTTTTTCAAAAAAAGTTGTTCAGGCGTCGAGGGCAAATTCTGTTTCCAGTGATAAAAACCTATCTGTTTCCACCAAAAAACCTTTCAGGGGATCGATTGTAACAGTTTGCCAACATTTTTGAGTGAATTGCAGAATGTCAGATTTTTGCTGAAATTGTGACCGCCGCGGCGTAGGGATTTTTTCAAAAAAAGTTGTTCAGACTTCGAGGGCTAATTCTGTTTCCGATGATAAAAACCCATCTGATTCCACCGAAAAACATTTCAGGGGATCGTTTGCAACAGTTTAGCACCATTTTTTGAGTGAATTTCAGAACGTCAGATTTTTGCTGAAATTGTGACCGCGCGGCTTAGGGATTTTTTCAAAAAAAGTTGTTCAGACGTCGAGGGCAAATTCTGTTTCCAGTAATAAAAAGCTATCTGTTTCCACCAAAATACCTTTCAGGGGATCGATTGTAACAGTTTGCCAACATTTTTGAGTGAATTTCAGAACGTCAGATTTTTGCTGAAATTGTGACCGCGCGGCTTAGGGATTTTTTCAAAAAAAGTTGTTCAGACTTCGAGGGCTAATTCTATTTCCGATGATAAAAACCCATCTGATTCCACCGAAAAACATTTCAGGGGATCGTTTGCAACTGTTTAGCACCATTTTTGAGTGAATTTCAGAACGTCAGATTTTTGCTGAAATTCTGACCGCGCGGCTTAGGGATTTTTTCAAAAAAAGTTGTTCTGACGTCGAGGGCTAATTCTGTTTCCGATGATAAAAACCCATCTGATTCCACCGAAAAACATTTCAGGGGATCGTTTGTAACAGTTTGCCAAGATTTTTGAGTGAATTTCAGAACGTCAGATTTTTGCTGAAATTGTGACCGCGCGGCTTAGGGATTTTTTCAAAAAAAGTTGTTCAGACGTCGAGGGCAAATTCTGTTTCCAGTAATAAAAAGCTATCTGTTTCCACCAAAATACCTTTCAGGGGATCGATTGTAACAGTTTGCCAACATTTTTGAGTGAATTGCAGAATGTCAGATTTTTGCTGAAATTGTGACCGCGCGGCTTAGGGATTTTTTTAAAAAAAGGTGTTCAGGCGTCGAGGGCAAATTCTGTTTCCAGTGATAAAAACCTATCTGTTTCCACCAAAAAACCTTTCAGGGGATCGATTGTAACAGTTTGCCAACATTTTTGAGTGAATTGCAGAATGTCAGATTTTTGCTGAAATTGTGACCGCGCGGCGTAGGGATTTTTTCAAAAAAAGTTGTTCAGACGTCGAGGGCTAATTCTGTTTCCGATGATAAAAACCCATCTGATTCCACCGAAAAACATTTCAGGGGATCGTTTGCAACAGTTTAGCACCATTTTTGAGTGAATTGCAGAATGTCAGATTTTTGCTGAAATTGTGACCGCGCGGCTTAGGGATTTTTTCAAAAAAAGTTGTTCAGGCGTCGAGGGCAAATTCTGTTTCCAGTGATAAAAACCTATCTGTTTCCACCGAAAAACCTTTCAGGGGATCGATTGTAACAGTTTGCCAACATTTTTGAGTGAATTGCAGAATGTCAGATTTTTGCTGAAATTGTGACCGCCGCGGCGTAGGGATTTTTTCAAAAAAAGTTGTTCAGACGTCGAGGGAAAATTCTGTTTCCGATGATAAAAACCCATCTGATTCCACCGAAAAACATTTCAGAGGATCGTTTGCAACAGTTTAGCACCATTTTTGAGTGAATTTCAGAACGTCAGATTTTTGCTGAAATTCTGACCGCGCGGCTTAGGGATTTTTTCAAAAAAAGTTGTTCAGACGTCGAGGGCAAATTCTGTTTCCAGTAATAAAAAGCTATCTGTTTCCACCAAAATACCTTTCAGGGGATCGATTGTAACAGTTTGCCAACATTTTTGAGTGAATTTCAGAACGTCAGATTTTTGCTGAAATTGTGACCGCGCGGCTTAGGGATTTTTTCAAAAAAAGTTGTTCAGACGTCGAGGGCTAATTCTGTTTCCGATGATAAAAACCCATCTGATTCCACCGAAAAACATTTCAGGGGATCGTTTGTAACAGTTTGCCAAGATTTTTGAGTGAATTGCAGAATGTCAGATTTTTGCTGAAATTGTGACCGCGCGGCTTAGGGATTTTTTCAAAAAAAGTTGTTCAGACGTCGAGGGCTAATTCTGTTTCCGATGATAAAAACCCATCTGATTCCACCGAAAAACATTTCAGGGGATTGTTTGTAACAGTTTGCCAACATTTTTGAGTGAATTGCATAATGTCAGATTTTTTCTGAAATTGTGACCGCGCGGCTTAGGGATTTTTTCAAAAAAAGTTGTTCAGGCGTCGAGGGCAAATTCTGTTTCCAGTGATAAAAACCTATCTGTTTCCACCAAAAAACCTTTCATGGGATCGATTGTAACAGTTTGCCAACATTTTTGAGTGAATTTCAGAACGTCAGATTTTTGCTGAAATTGTGACCGCGCGGCTTAGGGATTTTTTCAAAAAAAGTTGTTCAGACGTTGAGGGAAAATTCTGTTTCCGATGATAAAAACCCATCTGATTCCACCGAAAAACATTTCAGGGGATCGTTTGCAACAGTTTAGCACCATTTTTTCAGTGAATTTCAGAACGTCAGATTTTTGCTGAAATTGTGACCGCGCGGCTTAGGGATTTTTTCAAAAAAAGTTGTTCAGACGTCGAGGGCAAATTCTGTTTCCTGTGATAAAAACCTATCTGTTTCCACCAAAAAACCTTTCAGGGGATCGATTGTAACAGTTTGCCAACATTTTTGAGTGAATTTCAGAACGTCAGATTTTTGCTGAAATTGTGACCGCGCGGCTTAGGGATTTTTTCAAAAAAAGTTGTTCAGACGTCGAGGGCTAATTCTGTTTCCGATGATAAAAACCCATCTGATTCCACCGTAAAACATTTCAGGGGATCGTTTGCAACAGTTTAGCACCATTTTTGAGTGAATTGCGGAATGTCAGATTTTTGCTGAAATTGTGACCGCGCGGCTTAGGGATTTTTTCAAAAAAAGTTGTTCAGACGTCGAGGGAAAATTCTGTTTCTGATGATAAAAACCCATCTGATTCCACCGAAAAACATTTCAAGGGATCGATTGTAACAGTTTGCCAACATTTTTGAGTGAATTTCAGAACGTCAGATTTTTGCTGAAATTGTGACCGCGCGGCTTAGGGATTTTTTCAAAAAAAGTTGTTCAGACGTTGAGGGAAAATTCTGTTTCCGATGATAAAAACCCATCTGATTCCACCGAAGAACATTTCAGGGGATCGTTTGCAACAGTTTAGCACCATTTTTTGAGTGAATTTCAGAACGTCAGATTTTTGCTGAAATTGTGACCGCGCGGCTTAGGGATTTTTTCAAAAAAAGTTGTTCAGACGTCGAGGGCAAATTCTGTTTCCTGTAATAAAAAGCTATCTGTTTCCACCAAAATACCTTTCAGGGGATCGATTGTAACAGTTTGCCAACATTTTTGAGTGAATTTCAGAACGTCAGATTTTTGCTGAAATTGTGACCGCGCGGCTTAGGGATTTTTTCAAAAAAAGTTGTTCAGACGTCGAGGGCTAATTCTGTTTCCGATGATAAAAACCCATCTGATTCCATCGAAAAACATTTCAGAGGATCGTTTGCAACAGTTTAGCACCATTTTTGAGTGAATTTCAGAACGTCAGATTTTTGCTGAAATTCTGACCGCGCGGCTTAGGGATTTTTTCAAAAAAAGTTGTTCAGACGTCGAGGGCTAATTCTGTTTCCGATGATAAAAACCCATCTGATTCCACCGAAAAACATTTCAGGGGATCGTTTGTAACAGTTTGCCAAGATTTTTGAGTGAATTGCAGAATGTCAGATTTTTGCTGAAATTGTGACCGCGCGGCTTAGGGATTTTTTCAAAAAAAGTTATTCAGACGTCGAGGGCTAATTCTGTTTCCGATGATAAAAACCCATCTGATTCCACCGAAAAACATTTCAGGGGATTGTTTGTAACAGTTTGCCAACATTTTTGAGTGAATTGCATAATGTCAGATTTTTTCTGAAATTGTGACCGCGCGGCTTAGGGATTTTTTCAAAAAAAGTTGTTCAGGCGTCGAGGGCAAATTCTGTTTCCAGTGAAAAAAACCTATCTGTATCCACCAAAAAACATTTCAGGAGATCGTTTGCAACAGTTTAGCACCATTTTTGAGTGAATTGCAGAATGTCAGATTTTTGCTGAAATTGTGACCGCGCGGCTTAGGGATTTTTTCAAAAAAAGTTGTTCAGACGTTGAGGGAAAATTCTGTTTCCGATGATAAAAACCCATCTGATTCCACCGAAAAACCTTTCAGGGGATCGATTGTAACAGTTTGCCAACATTTTTGAGTGAATTGCAGAATGTCAGATTTTTGCTGAAATTGTGACCGCGCGGCTTAGGGATTTTTTCAAAAAAAGTTGTTCAGACGTTGAGGGAAAATTCTGTTTCCGATGATAAAAACCCATCTGATTCCACCGAAAAACATTTCAGGGGATCGTTTGCAACAGTTTAGCACCATTTTTTGAGTGAATTTCAGAACGTCAGATTTTTGCTGAAATTCTGACCGCGCGGCTTAGGGATTTTTTCAAAAAAAGTTGTTCTGACGTCGAGGGCTAATTCTGTTTCCGATGATAAAAACCCATCTGATTCCACCGAAAAACATTTCAGGGGATCGTTTGCAACAGTTTAGCACCATTTTTTGAGTGAATTTCAGAACGTCAGATTTTTGCTGAAATTGTGACCGCGCGGCTTAGGGATTTTTTCAAAAAAAGTTGTTCAGACGTCGAGGGCAAATTCTGTTTCCAGTAATAAAAAGCTATCTGTTTCCACCAAAATACCTTTCAGGGGATCGATTGTAACAGTTTGCCAACATTTTTGAGTGAATTTCAGAACGTCAGATTTTTGCTGAAATTGTGACCGCGCGGCTTAGGGATTTTTTCAAAAAAAGTTGTTCAGACGTCGAGGGCTAATTCTGTTTCCGATGATAAAAACCCATCTGATTCCACCGAAAAACATTTCAGAGGATCGTTTGCAACAGTTTAGCACCATTTTTGAGTGAATTTCAGAACGTCAGATTTTTGCTGAAATTCTGACCGCGCGGCTTAGGGATTTTTTCAAAAAAAGTTGTTCAGACGTCGAGGGCTAATTCTGTTTCCGATGATAAAAACCCATCTGATTCCACCGAAAAACATTTCAGGGGATCGTTTGTAACAGTTTGCCAAGATTTTTGAGTGAATTGCAGAATGTCAGATTTTTGCTGAAATTGTGACCGCGCGGCTTAGGGATTTTTTCAAAAAAAGTTATTCAGACGTCGAGGGCTAATTCTGTTTCCGATGATAAAAACCCATCTGATTCCACCGAAAAACATTTCAGGGGATTGTTTGTAACAGTTTGCCAACATTTTTGAGTGAATTGCATAATGTCAGATTTTTTCTGAAATTGTGACCGCGCGGCTTAGGGATTTTTTCAAAAAAAGTTGTTCAGGCGTCGAGGGCAAATTCTGTTTCCAGTGAAAAAAACCTATCTGTATCCACCAAAAAACATTTCAGGAGATCGTTTGCAACAGTTTAGCACCATTTTTGAGTGAATTGCAGAATGTCAGATTTTTGCTGAAATTGTGACCGCGCAGCTTAGGGATTTTTTCAAAAAAAGTTGTTCAGACGTTGAGGGAAAATTCTGTTTCCGATGATAAAAACCCATCTGATTCCACCGAAAAACCTTTCAGGGGATCGATTGTAACAGTTTGCCAACATTTTTGAGTGAATTGCAGAATGTCAGATTTTTGCTGAAATTCTGACCGCGCGGCTTAGGGATTTTTTCAAAAAAAGTTGTTCAGACGTCGAGGGCTAATTCTGTTTCCGATGATAAAAACCCATCTGATTCCACCGAAAAACATTTCAGGGGATCGTTTGTAACAGTTTGCCAAGATTTTTGAGTGAATTGCAGAATGTCAGATTTTTGCTGAAATTGTGACCGCGCGGCTTAGGGATTTTTTCAAAAAAAGTTGTTCAGACGTTGAGGGAAAATTCTGTTTCCGATGATAAAAACCCATCTGATTCCACCGAAAAACCTTTCAGGGGATCGATTGTAACAGTTTGCCAACATTTTTGAGTGAATTGCAGAATGTCAGATTTTTGCTGAAATTGTGACCGCGCGGCTTAGGGATTTTTTCAAAAAAAGTTGTTCAGACGTCGAGGGCTAATTCTGTTTCCGATGATAAAAACCCATCTGATTCCACCGAAAAACATTTCAGGGGATTGTTTGTAACAGTTTGCCAACATTTTTGAGTGAATTGCAGAATGTCAGATTTTTGCTGAAATTGTGACCGCGCGGCTTAGGGATTTTTTTAAAAAAAGGTGTTCAGGCGTCGAGGGCAAATTCTGTTTCCAGTGATAAAAACCTATCTGTTTCCACCAAAAAACCTTTCAGGGGATCGATTGTAACAGTTTGCCAACATTTTTGAGTGAATTGCAGAATGTCAGATTTTTGCTGAAATTGTGACCGCGCGGCGTAGGGATTTTTTCAAAAAAAGTTGTTCAGACGTCGAGGGCTAATTCTGTTTCCGATGATAAAAACCCATCTGATTCCACCGAAAAACATTTCAGGGGATCGTTTGCAACAGTTTAGCACCATTTTTGAGTGAATTGCAGAATGTCAGATTTTTGCTGAAATTCTGACCGCGCGGCTTAGGGATTTTTTCAAAAAAAGTTGTTCAGGCGTCGAGGGCAAATTCTGTTTCCAGTGATAAAAACCTATCTGTTTCCACCAAAAAACCTTTCAGGGGATCGATTGTAACAGTTTGCCAACATTTTTGAGTGAATTGCAGAATGTCAGATTTTTGCTGAAATTGTGACCGCCGCGGCGTAGGGATTTTTTCAAAAAAAGTTGTTCAGACGTCGAGGGCTAATTCTGTTTCCGATGATAAAAACCCATCTGATTCCACCGTAAAACATTTCAGGGGATCGTTTGCAACAGTTTAGCACCATTTTTGAGTGAATTGCGGAATGTCAGATTTTTGCTGAAATTGTGACCGCGCGGCTTAGGGATTTTTTCAAAAAAAGTTGTTCAGACGTCGAGGGAAAATTCTGTTTCTGATGATAAAAACCCATCTGATTCCACCGAAAAACATTTCAAGGGATCGATTGTAACAGTTTGCCAACATTTTTGAGTGAATTTCAGAACGTCAGATTTTTGCTGAAATTGTGACCGCGCGGCTTAGGGATTTTTTCAAAAAAAGTTGTTCAGACGTTGAGGGAAAATTCTGTTTCCGATGATAAAAACCCATCTGATTCCACCGAAAAACATTTCAGGGGATCGTTTGCAACAGTTTAGCACCATTTTTTGAGTGAATTGCAGAACGTCAGATTTTTGCTGAAATTGTGACCGCGCGGCTTAGGGATTTTTTCAAAAAAAGTTGTTCAGACGTCGAGGGCAAATTCTGTTTCCAGTAATAAAAAGCTATCTGTTTCCACCAAAATACCTTTCAGGGGATCGATTGTAACAGTTTGCCAACATTTTTGAGTGAATTTCAGAACGTCAGATTTTTGCTGAAATTGTGACCGCGCGGCTTAGGGATTTTTTCAAAAAAAGTTGTTCAGACGTCGAGGGCTAATTCTGTTTCCGATGATAAAAACCCATCTGATTCCACCGAAAAACATTTCAGAGGATCGTTTGCAACAGTTTAGCACCATTTTTGAGTGAATTTCAGAACGTCAGATTTTTGCTGAAATTCTGACCGCGCGGCTTAGGGATTTTTTCAAAAAAAGTTGTTCAGACGTCGAGGGCTAATTCTGTTTCCGATGATAAAAACCCATCTGATTCCACCGAAAAACATTTCAGGGGATCGTTTGTAACAGTTTGCCAAGATTTTTGAGTGAATTGCAGAATGTCAGATTTTTGCTGAAATTGTGACCGCGCGGCTTAGGGATTTTTTCAAAAAAAGTTATTCAGACGTCGAGGGCTAATTCTGTTTCCGATGATAAAAACCCATCTGATTCCACCGAAAAACATTTCAGGGGATTGTTTGTAACAGTTTGCCAACATTTTTGAGTGAATTGCATAATGTCAGATTTTTTCTGAAATTGTGACCGCGCGGCTTAGGGATTTTTTCAAAAAAAGTTGTTCAGGCGTCGAGGGCAAATTCTGTTTCCAGTGAAAAAAACCTATCTGTATCCACCCAAAAACATTTCAGGAGATCGTTTGCAACAGTTTAGCACCATTTTTGAGTGAATTGCAGAATGTCAGATTTTTGCTGAAATTGTGACCGCGCGGCTTAGGGATTTTTTCAAAAAAAGTTGTTCAGACGTTGAGGGAAAATTCTGTTTCCGATGATAAAAACCCATCTGATTCCACCGAAAAACCTTTCAGGGGATCGATTGTAACAGTTTGCCAACATTTTTGAGTGAATTGCAGAATGTCAGATTTTTGCTGAAATTGTGACCGCGCGGCTTAGGGATTTTTTCAAAAAAAGTTGTTCAGACGTCGAGGGCTAATTCTGTTTCCGATGATAAAAACCCATCTGATTCCACCGAAAAACATTTCAGGGGATTGTTTGTAACAGTTTGCCAACATTTTTGAGTGAATTGCAGAATGTCAGATTTTTGCTGAAATTGTGACCGCGCGGCTTAGGGATTTTTTTAAAAAAAGGTGTTCAGGCGTCGAGGGCAAATTCTGTTTCCAGTGATAAAAACCTATCTGTTTCCACCAAAAAACCTTTCAGGGGATCGATTGTAACAGTTTGCCAACATTTTTGAGTGAATTGCAGAATGTCAGATTTTTGCTGAAATTGTGACCGCGCGGCGTAGGGATTTTTTCAAAAAAAGTTGTTCAGACGTCGAGGGCTAATTCTGTTTCCGATGATAAAAACCCATCTGATTCCACCGAAAAACATTTCAGGGGATCGTTTGCAACAGTTTAGCACCATTTTTGAGTGAATTGCAGAATGTCAGATTTTTGCTGAAATCTGACCGCGCGGCTTAGGGATTTTTTCAAAAAAAGTTGTTCAGGCGTCGAGGGCAAATTCTGTTTCCAGTGATAAAAACCTATCTGTTTCCACCAAAAAACCTTTCAGGGGATCGATTGTAACAGTTTGCCAACATTTTTGAGTGAATTGCAGAATGTCAGATTTTTGCTGAAATTGTGACCGCCGCGGCGTAGGGATTTTTTCAAAAAAAGTTGTTCAGACGTCGAGGGCTAATTCTGTTTCCGATGATAAAAACCCATCTGATTCCACCGTAAAACATTTCAGGGGATCGTTTGCAACAGTTTAGCACCATTTTTGAGTGAATTGCGGAATGTCAGATTTTTGCTGAAATTGTGACCGCGCGGCTTAGGGATTTTTTCAAAAAAAGTTGTTCAGACGTCGAGGGAAAATTCTGTTTCTGATGATAAAAACCCATCTGATTCCACCGAAAAACATTTCAAGGGATCGATTGTAACAGTTTGCCAGCATTTTTGAGTGAATTTCAGAACGTCAGATTTTTGCTGAAATTGTGACCGCGCGGCTTAGGGATTTTTTCAAAAAAAGTTGTTCAGACGTTGAGGGAAAATTCTGTTTCCGATGATAAAAACCCATCTGATTCCACCGAAAAACATTTCAGGGGATCGTTTGCAACAGTTTAGCACCATTTTTTGAGTGAATTTCAGAACGTCAGATTTTTGCTGAAATTGTGACCGCGCGGCTTAGGGATTTTTTCAAAAAAAGTTGTTCAGACGTCGAGGGCTAATTCTGTTTCCAGTAATAAAAAGCTATCTGTTTCCACCAAAATACCTTTCAGGGGATCGATTGTAACAGTTTGCCAACATTTTTGAGTGAATTTCAGAACGTCAGATTTTTGCTGAAATTGTGACCGCGCGGCTTAGGGATTTTTTCAAAAAAAGTTGTTCAGACGTCGAGGGCTAATTCTGTTTCCGATGATAAAAACCCATCTGATTCCACCGAAAAACATTTCAGAGGATCGTTTGCAACAGTTTAGCACCATTTTTGAGTGAATTTCAGAACGTCAGATTTTTGCTGAAATTCTGACCGCGCGGCTTAGGGATTTTTTCAAAAAAAGTTGTTCAGACGTCGAGGGCTAATTCTGTTTCCGATGATAAAAACCCATCTGATTCCACCGAAAAACATTTCAGGGGATCGTTTGTAACAGTTTGCCAAGATTTTTGAGTGAATTGCAGAATGTCAGATTTTTGCTGAAATTGTGACCGCGCGGCTTAGGGATTTTTTCAAAAAAAGTTATTCAGACGTCGAGGGCTAATTCTGTTTCCGATGATAAAAACCCATCTGATTCCACCGAAAAACATTTCAGGGGATTGTTTGTAACAGTTTGCCAACATTTTTGAGTGAATTGCATAATGTCAGATTTTTTCTGAAATTGTGACCGCGCGGCTTAGGGATTTTTTCAAAAAAAGTTGTTCAGGCGTCGAGGGCAAATTCTGTTTCCAGTGAAAAAAACCTATCTGTATCCACCAAAAAACCTTTCATGGGATCGATTGTAACAGTTTGCCAACATTTTTGAGTGAATTTCAGAACGTCAGATTTTTGCTGAAATTGTGACCGCGCGGCTTAGGGATTTTTTCAAAAAAAGTTGTTCAGACGTTGAGGGAAAATTCTGTTTCCGATGATAAAAACCCATCTGATTCCACCGAAAAACATTTCAGGGGATCGTTTGCAACAGTTTAGCACCATTTTTTCAGTGAATTTCAGAACGTCAGATTTTTGCTGAAATTGTGACCGCGCGGCTTAGGGATTTTTTCAAAAAAAGTTGTTCAGACGTCGAGGGCAAATTCTGTTTCCTGTGATAAAAACCTATCTGTTTCCACCAAAAAACCTTTCAGGGGATCGATTGTAACAGTTTGCCAACATTTTTGAGTGAATTTCAGAACGTCAGATTTTTGCTGAAATTGTGACCGCGCGGCTTAGGGATTTTTTCAAAAAAAGTTGTTCAGACGTCGACGGCTAATTCTATTTCCGATGATAAAAACCCATCTGATTCCACCGAAAAACATTTCAGGGGATCGTTTGCAACAGTTTAGCACCATTTTTGAGTGAATTGCAGAATGTCAGATTTTTGCTGAAATTGTGACCGCGCGGCTTAGGGATTTTTTCAAAAAAAGTTGTTCAGACGTCGAGGGAAAATTCTGTTTCTGATGATAAAAACCCATCTGATTCCACCAAAAAACATTTCAAGGGATCGATTGTAACAGTTTGCCAACATTTTTGAGTGAATTTCAGAACGTCAGATTTTTGCTGAAATTATGACCGCGCGGCTTAGGGATTTTTTCAAAAAAGGTTGTTCAGACGTTGAGGGAAAATTCTGTTTCCGATGATAAAAACCCATCTGATTCCACCGAAAAACATTTCAGGGGATCGTTTGCAACAGTTTAGCACCATTTTTTGAGTGAATTTCAGAACGTCAGATTTTTGCTGAAATTGTGACCGCGCGGCTTAGGGATTTTTTCAAAAAAAGTTGTTCAGACGTCGAGGGCTAATTCTGTTTCCAGTAATAAAAAGCTATCTGTTTCCACCAAAATACCTTTCAGGGGATCGATTGTAACAGTTTGCCAACATTTTTGAGTGAATTGCAGAATGTCAGATTTTTGCTGAAATTGTGACCGCGCGGCTTAGGGATTTTTTCAAAAAAAGTTGTTCAGACGTCGAGGGCTAATTCTGTTTCCGATGATAAAAACCCATCTGATTCCACCGAAAAACATTTCAGGGGATTGTTTGTAACAGTTTGCCAACATTTTTGAGTGAATTGCAGAATGTCAGATTTTTGCTGAAATTGTGACCGCGCGGCTTAGGGATTTTTTTTAAAAAAGGTGTTCAGGCGTCGAGGGCAAATTCTGTTTCCAGTGATAAAAACCTATCTGTTTCCACCAAAAAACCTTTCAGGGGATCGATTGTAACAGTTTGCCAACATTTTTGAGTGAATTTCAGAACGTCAGATTTTTGCTGAAATTGTGACCGCGCGGCTTAGGGATTTTTTCAAAAAAAGTTGTTCAGACGTCGACGGCTAATTCTATTTCCGATGATAAAAACCCATCTGATTCCACCGAAAAACATTTCAGGGGATCGTTTGCAACAGTTTAGCACCATTTTTGAGTGAATTTCAGAACGTCAGATTTTTGCTGAAATTCTGACCGCGCGGCTTAGGGATTTTTTCAAAAAAAGTTGTTCAGACGTCGAGGGCTAATTCTGTTTCCGATGATAAAAACCCATCTGATTCCACCGAAAAACATTTCAGGGGATCGTTTGTAACAGTTTGCCAAGATTTTTGAGTGAATTGCAGAATGTCAGATTTTTGCTGAAATTGTGACCGCGCGGCTTAGGGATTTTTTCAAAAAAAGTTATTCAGACGTCGAGGGCTAATTCTGTTTCCGATGATAAAAACCCATCTGATTCCACCGAAAAACATTTCAGGGGATTGTTTGTAACAGTTTGCCAACATTTTTGAGTGAATTGCATAATGTCAGATTTTTTCTGAAATTGTGACCGCGCGGCTTAGGGATTTTTTCAAAAAAAGTTGTTCAGGCGTCGAGGGCAAATTCTGTTTCCAGTGAAAAAAACCTATCTGTATCCACCAAAAAACCTTTCATGGGATCGATTGTAACAGTTTGCCAACATTTTTGAGTGAATTTCAGAACGTCAGATTTTTGCTGAAATTGTGACCGCGCGGCTTAGGGATTTTTTCAAAAAAAGTTGTTCAGACGTTGAGGGAAAATTCTGTTTCCGATGATAAAAACCCATCTGATTCCACCGAAAAACATTTCAGGGGATCGTTTGCAACAGTTTAGCACCATTTTTTCAGTGAATTTCAGAACGTCAGATTTTTGCTGAAATTGTGACCGCGCGGCTTAGGGATTTTTTCAAAAAAAGTTGTTCAGACGTCGAGGGCAAATTCTGTTTCCTGTGATAAAAACCTATCTGTTTCCACCAAAAAACCTTTCAGGGGATCGATTGTAACAGTTTGCCAACATTTTTGAGTGAATTTCAGAACGTCAGATTTTTGCTGAAATTGTGACCGCGCGGCTTAGGGATTTTTTCAAAAAAAGTTGTTCAGACGTCGACGGCTAATTCTATTTCCGATGATAAAAACCCATCTGATTCCACCGAAAAACATTTCAGGGGATCGTTTGCAACAGTTTAGCACCATTTTTGAGTGAATTGCAGAATGTCAGATTTTTGCTGAAATTGTGACCGCGCGGCTTAGGGATTTTTTCAAAAAAAGTTGTTCAGACGTCGAGGGAAAATTCTGTTTCTGATGATAAAAACCCATCTGATTCCACCAAAAAACATTTCAAGGGATCGATTGTAACAGTTTGCCAACATTTTTGAGTGAATTTCAGAACGTCAGATTTTTGCTGAAATTATGACCGCGCGGCTTAGGGATTTTTTCAAAAAAGGTTGTTCAGACGTTGAGGGAAAATTCTGTTTCCGATGATAAAAACCCATCTGATTCCACCGAAAAACATTTCAGGGGATCGTTTGCAACAGTTTAGCACCATTTTTTGAGTGAATTTCAGAACGTCAGATTTTTGCTGAAATTGTGACCGCGCGGCTTAGGGATTTTTTCAAAAAAAGTTGTTCAGACGTCGAGGGCAAATTCTGTTTCCAGTAATAAAAAGCTATCTGTTTCCACCAAAATACCTTTCAGGGGATCGATTGTAACAGTTTGCCAACATTTTTGAGTGAATTGCAGAACGTCAGATTTTTGCTGAAATTGTGACCGCGCGGCTTAGGGATTTTTTCAAAAAAAGTTGTTCAGACGTCGAGGGCTAATTCTGTTTCCGATGATAAAAACCCATCTGATTCCACCGAAAAACATTTCAGGAGATCGTTTGCAACAGTTTAGCACCATTTTTGAGTGAATTGCAGAATGTCAGATTTTTGCTGAAATTGTGACCGCGCGGCTTAGGGATTTTTTCAAAAAAAGTTGTTCAGACGTTGAGGGAAAATTCTGTTTCCGATGATAAAAACCCATCTGATTCCACCGAAAAACCTTTCAGGGGATCGATTGTAACAGTTTGCCAACATTTTTGAGTGAATTGCAGAATGTCAGATTTTTGCTGAAATTGTGGCCGCGCGGCTTAGGGATTTTTTCAAAAAAAGTTGTTCAGACGTCGAGGGCTAATTCTGTTTCCGATGATAAAAACCCATCTGATTCCACCGAAAAACATTTCAGGGGATTGTTTGTAACAGTTTGCCAACATTTTTGAGTGAATTGCAGAATGTCAGATTTTTGCTGAAATTGTGACCGCGCGGCTTAGGGATTTTTTTAAAAAAAGGTGTTCAGGCGTCGAGGGCAAATTCTGTTTCCAGTGATAAAAACCTATCTGTTTCCACCAAAAAACCTTTCAGGGGATCGATTGTAACAGTTTGCCAACATTTTTGAGTGAACTGCAGAATGTCAGATTTTTGCTGAAATTGTGACCGCGCGGCGTAGGGATTTTTTCAAAAAAAGTTGTTCAGGCGTCGAGGGCAAATTCTGTTTCCAGTGATAAAAACCTATCTGTTTCCACCAAAAAACCTTTCAGGGGATCGATTGTAACAGTTTGCCAACATTTTTGAGTGAATTGCAGAATGTCAGATTTTTGCTGAAATTGTGACCGCCGCGGCGTAGGGATTTTTTCAAAAAAAGTTGTTCAGACGTCGAGGGCAAATTCTGTTTCCAGTAATAAAAAGCTATCTGTTTCCACCAAAATACCTTTCAGGGGATCGATTGTAACAGTTTGCCAACATTTTTGAGTGAATTTCAGAACGTCAGATTTTTGCTGAAATTGTGACCGCGCGGATTAGGGATTTTTTCAAAAAAAGTTGTTCAGACGTCGAGGGCTAATTCTATTTCCGATGATAAAAACCCATCTGATTCCACCGAAAAACATTTCAGGGGATCGTTTGCAACAGTTTAGCACCATTTTTGAGTGAATTTCAGAACGTCAGATTTTTGCTGAAATTCTGACCGCGCGGCTTAGGGATTTTTTCAAAAAAAGTTGTTCTGACGTCGAGGGCTAATTCTGTTTCCGATGATAAAAACCCATCTGATTCCACCGAAAAACATTTCAGGGGATCGTTTGTAACAGTTTGCCAAGATTTTTGAGTGAATTTCAGAACGTCAGATTTTTGCTGAAATTGTGACCGCGCGGCTTAGGGATTTTTTCAAAAAAAGTTGTTCAGACGTCGAGGGCAAATTCTGTTTCCAGTAATAAAAAGCTATCTGTTTCCACCAAAATACCTTTCAGGGGATCGATTGTAACAGTTTGCCAACATTTTTGAGTGAATTGCAGAATGTCAGATTTTTGCTGAAATTGTGACCGCGCGGCTTAGGGATTTTTTTAAAAAAAGGTGTTCAGGCGTCGAGGGCAAATTCTGTTTCCAGTGATAAAAACCTATCTGTTTCCACCAAAAAACCTTTCAGGGGATCGATTGTAACAGTTTGCCAACATTTTTGAGTGAATTGCAGAATGTCAGATTTTTGCTGAAATTGTGACCGCGCGGCGTAGGGATTTTTTCAAAAAAAGTTGTTCAGACGTCGAGGGCTAATTCTGTTTCCGATGATAAAAACCCATCTGATTCCACCGAAAAACATTTCAGGGGATCGTTTGCAACAGTTTAGCACCATTTTTGAGTGAATTGCAGAATGTCAGATTTTTGCTGAAATTGTGGCCGCGCGGCTTAGGGATTTTTTCAAAAAAAGTTGTTCAGGCGTCGAGGGCAAATTCTGTTTCCAGTGATAAAAACCTATCTGTTTCCACCAAAAAACCTTTCAGGGGATCGATTGTAACAGTTTGCCAACATTTTTGAGTGAATTGCAGAATGTCAGATTTTTGCTGAAATTGTGACCGCCGCGGCGTAGGGATTTTTTCAAAAAAAGTTGTTCAGACGTCGAGGGCTAATTCTGTTTCCGATGATAAAAACCCATCTGATTCCACCGTAAAACATTTCAGGGGATCGTTTGCAACAGTTTAGCACCATTTTTGAGTGAATTGCGGAATGTCAGATTTTTGCTGAAATTGTGACCGCGCGGCTTAGGGATTTTTTCAAAAAAAGTTGTTCAGACGTCGAGGGAAAATTCTGTTTCTGATGATAAAAACCCATCTGATTCCACCGAAAAACATTTCAAGGGATCGATTGTAACAGTTTGCCAACATTTTTGAGTGAATTTCAGAACGTCAGATTTTTGCTGAAATTGTGACCGCGCGGCTTAGGGATTTTTTCAAAAAAAGTTGTTCAGACGTTGAGGGAAAATTCTGTTTCCGATGATAGAAACCCATCTGATTCCACCGAAAAACATTTCAGGGGATCGTTTGCAACAGTTTAGCACCATTTTTTGAGTGAATTTCAGAACGTCAGATTTTTGCTGAAATTGTGACCGCGCGGCTTAGGGATTTTTTCAAAAAAAGTTGTTCAGACGTCGAGGGCAAATTCTGTTTCCAGTAATAAAAAGCTATCTGTTTCCACCAAAATACCTTTCAGGGGATCGATTGTAACAGTTTGCCAACATTTTTGAGGGAATTTCAGAACGTCAGATTTTTGCTGAAATTGTGACCGCGCGGCTTAGGGATTTTTTCAAAAAAAGTTGTTCAGACGTCGAGGGCTAATTCTGTTTCCGATGATAAAAACCCATCTGATTCCACCGAAAAACATTTCAGAGGATCGTTTGCAACAGTTTAGCACCATTTTTGAGTGAATTTCAGAACGTCAGATTTTTGCTGAAATTCTGACCGCGCGGCTTAGGGATTTTTTCAAAAAAAGTGGTTCAGACGTCGAGGGCTAATTCTGTTTCCGATGATAAAAACCCATCTGATTCCACCGAAAAACATTTCAGGGGATCGTTTGTAACAGTTTGCCAAGATTTTTGAGTGAATTGCAGAATGTCAGATTTTTGCTGAAATTGTGACCGCGCGGCTTAGGGATTTTTTCAAAAAAAGTTGTTCAGACGTCGAGGGCTAATTCTGTTTCCGATGATAAAAACCCATCTGATTCCACCGAAAAACATTTCAGGGGATTGTTTGTAACAGTTTGCCAACATTTTTGAGTGAATTGCATAATGTCAGATTTTTTCTGAAATTGTGACCGCGCGGCTTAGGGATTTTTTCAAAAAAAGTTGTTCAGGCGTCGAGGGCAAATTCTGTTTCCAGTGAAAAAAACCTATCTGTATCCACCAAAAAACCTTTCATGGGATCGATTGTAACAGTTTGCCAACATTTTTGAGTGAATTTCAGAACGTCAGATTTTTGCTGAAATTGTGACCGCGCGGCTTAGGGATTTTTTCAAAAAAAGTTGTTCAGACGTTGAGGGAAAATTCTGTTTCCGATGATAAAAACCCATCTGATTCCACCAAAAAACATTTCAGGGGATCGTTTGCAACAGTTTAGCACCATTTTTTCAGTGAATTTCAGAACGTCAGATTTTTGCTGAAATTGTGACCGCGCGGCTTAGGGATTTTTTCAAAAAAAGTTGTTCAGACGTCGAGGGCAAATTCTGTTTCCTGTGATAAAAACCTATCTGTTTCCACCAAAAAACCTTTCAGGGGATCGATTGTAACAGTTTGCCAACATTTTTGAGTGAATTGCAGAATGTCAGATTTTTGCTGAAATTGTGACCGCGCGGCTTAGGGATTTTTTCAAAAAAAGTTGTTCAGACGTCGACGGCTAATTCTATTTCCGATGATAAAAACCCATCTGATTCCACCGAAAAACATTTCAGGGGATCGTTTGCAACAGTTTAGCACCATTTTTGAGTGAATTGCAGAATGTCAGATTTTTGCTGAAATTGTGACCGCGCGGCTTAGGGATTTTTTCAAAAAAAAGTTGTTCAGACGTCGAGGGCAAATTCTGTTTCCAGTAATAAAAACCTATCTGTTTCCACCAAAATACCTTTCAGGGGATCGATTGTAACAGTTTGCCAACATTTTTGAGTGAATTTCAGAACGTCAGATTTTTGCTGAAATTGTGACCGCGCGGCTTAGGGATTTTTTCAAAAAAAGTTGTTCAGACGTCGAGGGCTAATTCTGTTTCCGATGATAAAAACCCATCTGATTCCACCGAAAAACATTTCAGGGGATCGATTGTAACAGTTTGCCAACATTTTTGAGTGAATTTCAGAACGTCAGATTTTTGCTGAAATTGTGACCGCCGCGGCGTAGGGATTTTTTCAAAAAAAGTTGTTCAGACTTCGAGGGCTAATTCTGTTTCCGATGATAAAAACCCATCTGATTCCACCGAAAAACATTTCAGGAGATCGTTTGCAACAGTTTAGCACCATTTTTGAGTGAATTGCAGAATGTCAGATTTTTGCTGAAATTGTGACCGCGCGGCTTAGGGATTTTTTCAAAAAAAGTTGTTCAGACGTCGAGGGCAAATTCTGTTTCCAGTAATAAAAAGCTATCTGTTTCCACCAAAATACCTTTCAGGGGATCGATTGTAACAGTTTGCCAACATTTTTGAGTGAATTTCAGAACGTCAGATTTTTGCTGAAATTGTGACCGCGCGGCTTAGGGATTTTTTCAAAAAAAGTTGTTCAGACGTCGAGGGCTAATTATATTTCCGATGATAAAAACCCATCTGATTCCACCGAAAAACATTTCAGGGGATCGTTTGCAACAGTTTAGCACCATTTTTGAGTGAATTTCAGAACGTCAGATTTTTGCTGAAATTCTGACCGCGCGGCTTAGGGATTTTTTCAAAAAAAGTTGTTCAGACGTCGAGGGCTAATTCTGTTTCCGATGATAAAAACCCATCTGATTCCACCGAAAAACATTTCAGGGGATCGTTTGTAACAGTTTGCCAAGATTTTTGAGTGAATTTCAGAACGTCAGATTTTTGCTGAAATTGTGACCGCGCGGCTTAGGGATTTTTTCAAAAAAAGTTGTTCAGACGTCGAGGGCAAATTCTGTTTCCAGTGATAAAAACCTATATGTTTCCACCAAAAAACCTTTCAGGGGATCGATTGTAACAGTTTGCCAACATTTTTGAGTGAATTGCAGAATGTCAGATTTTTGCTGAAATTGTGACCGCCGCGGCGTAGGGATTTTTTCAAAAAAAGTTTTTCAGACTTCGAGGGCTAATTCTGTTTCCGATGATAAAAACCCATCTGATTCCACCGTAAAACATTTCAGGGGATCGTTTGCAACAGTTTAGCACCATTTTTGAGTGAATTGCGGAATGTCAGATTTTTGCTGAAATTGTGACCGCGCGGCTTAGGGATTTTTTCAAAAAAAGTTGTTCAGACGTCGAGGGAAAATTCTGTTTCTGATGATAAAAACCCATCTGATTCCACCGAAAAACATTTCAAGGGATCGATTGTAACAGTTTGCCAACATTTTTGAGTGAATTTCAGAACGTCAGATTTTTGCTGAAATTGTGACCGCGCGGCTTAGGGATTTTTTCAAAAAAAGTTGTTCAGACATTGAGGGAAAATTCTGTTTCCGATGATAAAAACCCATCTGATTCCACCGAAAAACATTTCAGGGGATCGTTTGCAACAGTTTAGCACCATTTTTTGAGTGAATTTCAGAACGTCAGATTTTTGCTGAAATTGTGACCGCGCGGCTTAGGGATTTTTTCAAAAAAAGTTGTTCAGACGTCGAGGGCAAATTCTGTTTCCAGTAATAAAAAGCTATCTGTTTCCACCAAAATACCTTTCAGGGGATCGATTGTAACAGTTTGCCAACATTTTTGAGTGAATTTCAGAACGTCAGATTTTTGCTGAAATTGTGACCGCTTAGGGATTTTTTCAAAAAAAGTTGTTCAGACGTCGAGGGCAAATTCTGTTTCCAGTAATAAAAAGCTATCTGTTTCCACCAAAAAACCTTTCAGGGGATCGATTGTAACAGTTTGCCAACATTTTTGAGTGAATTGCAGAATGTCAGATTTTTGCTGAAATTGTGACCGCGCGGCGTAGGGATTTTTTCAAAAAAAGTTGTTCAGACGTCGAGGGCTAATTCTGTTTCCGATGATAAAAACCCATCTGATTCCACCGAAAAACATTTCAGGGGATCGTTTGCAACAGTTTAGCACCATTTTTGAGTGAATTGCAGAATGTCAGATTTTTGCTGAAATTGTGACCGCGCGGCTTAGGGATTTTTTCAAAAAAAGTTGTTCAGGCGTCGAGGGCAAATTCTGTTTCCAGTGATAAAAACCTATCTGTTTCCACCAAAAAACCTTTCAGGGGATCGATTGTAACAGTTTGCCAACATTTTTGAGTGAATTGCAGAATGTCAGATTTTTGCTGAAATTGTGACCGCTTAGGGATTTTTTCAAAAAAAGTTGTTCAGACGTCGAGGGCTAATTCTGTTTCCGATGATAAAAACCCATCTGATTCCACCGTAAAACATTTCAGGGGATCGTTTGCAACAGTTTAGCACCATTTTTGAGTGAATTGCGGAATGTCAGATTTTTGCTGAAATTGTGACCGCGCGGCTTAGGGATTTTTTCAAAAAAAGTTGTTCAGACGTCGAGGGAAAATTCTGTTTCTGATGATAAAAACCCATCTGATTCCACCGAAAAACATTTCAAGGGATCGATTGTAACAGTTTGCCAACATTTTTGAGTGAATTTCAGAACGTCAGATTTTTGCTGAAATTGTGACCGCGCGGCTTAGGGATTTTTTCAAAAAAGTTGTTCAGACGTTGAGGGAAAATTCTGTTTCCAATGATAAAAACCCATCTGATTCCACCGAAAAACATTTCAGGGGATCGTTTGCAACAGTTTAGCACCATTTTTTGAGTGAATTTCAGAACGTCAGATTTTTGCTGAAATTGTGACCGCGCGGCTTAGGGATTTTTTCAAAAAAAGTTGTTCAGACGTCGAGGGCAAATTCTGTTTCCAGTAATAAAAAGCTATCTGTTTCCACCAAAATACCTTTCAGGGGATCGATTGTAACAGTTTGCCAACATTTTTGAGTGAATTTCAGAACGTCAGATTTTTGCTGAAATTGTGACCGCGCGGTTTAGGGATTTTTTCAAAAAAAGTTGTTCAGACGTTGAGGGAAAATTCTGTTTCCGATGATAAAAACCCATCTGATTCCACCGAAAAACATTTCAGGGGATCGTTTGCAACAGTTTAGCACCATTTTTTGAGTGAATGTCAGAACGTCAGATTTTTGCTGAAATTGTGACCGCGCGGCTTAGGGATTTTTTCAAAAAAAGTTGTTCAGACGTCGAGGGCAAATTCTGTTTCAAGTAATAAAAACCTATCTGTTTCCACCAAAATACCTTTCAGGGGATCGATTGTAACAGTTTGCCAACATTTTTGAGTGAATTTCAGAACGTCAGATTTTTGCTGAAATTGTGACCGCGCGGCTTAGGGATTTTTTCAAAAAAAGTTGTTCAGACGTCGAGGGCTAATTCTGTTTCCGATGATAAAAACCCATCTGATTCCACCGAAAAACATTTCAGGAGATCGTTTGCAACAGTTTAGCACCATTTTTGAGTGAATTGCAGAATGTCAGATTTTTGCTGAAATTGTGACCGCGCGGCTTAGGGATTTTTTCAAAAAAAGTTGTTCAGACGTCGAGGGCTAATTCTGTTTCCGATGATAAAAACCCATCTGATTCCACCGAAAAACATTTCAGGGGATTGTTTGTAACAGTTTGCCAACATTTTTGAGTGAATTCCAGAATGTCAGATTTTTGCTGAAATTGTGACCGCGCGGCTTAGGGATTTTTTTAAAAAAAGGTGTTCAGGCGTCGAGGGCAAATTCTGTTTCCAGTGATAAAAACCTATCTGTTTCCACCAAAAAACCTTTCAGGGGATCGATTGTAACAGTTTGCCAACATTTTTGAGTGAATTGCAGAATGTCAGATTTTTGCTGAAATTGTGACCGCGCGGCGTAGGGATTTTTTCAAAAAAAGTTGTTCAGGCGTCGAGGGCAAATTCTGTTTCCAGTGATAAAAACCTATCTGTTTCCACCAAAAAACCTTTCAGGGGATCGATTGTAACAGTTTGCCAACATTTTTGAGTGAATTGCAGAATGTCAGATTTTTGCTGAAATTGTGACCGCCGCGGCGTAGGGATTTTTTCAAAAAAAGTTGTTCAGACTTCGAGGGCTAATTCTGTTTCCGATGATAAAAACCCATCTGATTCCACCGTAAAACATTTCAGGGGATCGTTTGCAACAGTTTAGCACCATTTTTGAGTGAATTGCGGAATGTCAGATTTTTGCTGAAATTGTGACCGCGCGGCTTAGGGATTTTTTCAAAAAAAGTTGTTCAGACGTCGAGGGAAAATTCTGTTTCTGATGATAAAAACCCATCTGATTCCACCGAAAAACATTTCAAGGGATCGATTGTAACAGTTTGCCAACATTTTTGAGTGAATTTCAGAACGTCAGATTTTTGCTGAAATTGTGACCGCGCGGCTTAGGGATTTTTTCAAAAAAAGTTGTTCAGACGTCGAGGGCAAATTCTGTTTCCAGTAATAAAAACCTATCTGTTTCCACCAAAATACCTTTCAGGGGATCGATTGTAACAGTTTGCCAACATTTTTGAGTGAATTTCAGAACGTCAGATTTTTGCTGAAATTGTGACCGCGCGGCTTAGGGATTTTTTCAAAAAAAGTTGTTCAGACGTCGAGGGCTAATTCTGTTTCCGATGATAAAAACCCATCTGATTCCACCGAAAAACATTTCAGGAGATCGTTTGCAACAGTTTAGCACCATTTTTGAGTGAATTGCAGAATGTCAGATTTTTGCTGAAATTGTGACCGCGCGGCTTAGGGATTTTTTCAAAAAAAGTTGTTCAGACGTTGAGGGAAAATTCTGTTTCCGATGATAAAAACCCATCTGATTCCACCGAAAAACATTTCAAGGGATCGATTGTAACAGTTTGCCAACATTTTTGAGTGAATTTCAGAACGTCAGATTTTTGCTGAAATTGTGACCGCGCGGCTTAGGGATTTTTTCAAAAAAAGTTGTTCAGACGTCGAGGGCAAATTCTGTTTCCAGTAATAAAAACCTATCTGTTTCCACCAAAATACCTTTCAGGGGATCGATTGTAACAGTTTGCCAACATTTTTGAGTGAATTTCAGAACGTCAGATTTTTGCTGAAATTGTGACCGCGCGGCTTAGGGATTTTTTCAAAAAAAGTTGTTCAGACGTCGAGGGCTAATTCTGTTTCCGATGATAAAAACCCATCTGATTCCACCGAAAAACATTTCAGGAGATCGTTTGCAACAGTTTAGCACCATTTTTGAGTGAATTGCGGAATGTCAGATTTTTGCTGAAATTGTGACCGCGCGGCTTAGGGATTTTTTCAAAAAAAGTTGTTCAGACGTTGAGGGAAAATTCTGTTTCCGATGATAAAAACCCATCTGATTCCACCGAAAAACATTTCAGGGGATCGTTTGCAACAGTTTAGCACCATTTTTTGAGTGAATTTCAGAACGTCAGATTTTTGCTGAAATTGTGACCGCGCGGCTTAGGGATTTTTTCAAAAAAAGTTGTTCAGACGTCGAGGGCAAATTCTGTTTCCAGTAATAAAAAGCTATCTGTTTCCACCAAAATACCTTTCAGGGGATCGATTGTAACAGTTTGCCAACATTTTTGAGTGAATTTCAGAACGTCAGATTTTTGCTGAAATTGTGACCGCGCGGCTTAGGGATTTTTTCAAAAAAAGTTGTTCAGACGTCGAGGGCTAATTCTGTTTCCGATGATAAAAACCCATCTGATTCCACCGAAAAACATTTCAGGGGATCGTTTGTAACAGTTTGCCAAGATTTTTGAGTGAATTGCAGAATGTCAGATTTTTGCTGAAATTGTGACCGCGCGGCTTAGGGATTTTTTCAAAAAAAGTTGTTCAGACGTCGAGGGCTAATTCTGTTTCCGATGATAAAAACCCATCTGATTCCACCGAAAAACATTTCAGGGGATCGTTTGCAACAGTTTAGCACCATTTTTGAGTGAATTTCAGAACGTCAGATTTTTGCTGAAATTGTGACCGCGCGGCTTAGGGATTTTTTCAAAAAAAGTTGTTCAGACGTCGACGGCTAATTCTATTTCCGATGATAAAAACCCATCTGATTCCACCGAAAAACATTTCAGGGGATCGTTTGCAACAGTTTAGCACCATTTTTGAGTGAATTGCAGAATGTCAGATTTTTGCTGAAATTGTGACCGCGCGGCTTAGGGATTTTTTCAAAAAAAGTTGTTCAGACGTCGAGGGAAAATTCTGTTTCTGATGATAAAAACCCATCTGATTCCACCGAAAAACATTTCAAGGGATCGATTGTAACAGTTTGCCAACATTTTTGAGTGAATTTCAGAACGTCAGATTTTTGCTGAAATTATGACCGCGCGGCTTAGGGATTTTTTCAAAAAAGTTTGTTCAGACGTTGAGGGAAAATTCTGTTTCCGATGATAAAAACCCATCTGATTCCACCGAAAAACATTTCAGGGGATCGTTTGCAACAGTTTAGCAACATTTTTTGAGTGAATTTCAGAACGTCAGATTTTTGCTGAAATTGTGACCGCGCGGCTTAGGGATTTTTTCAAAAAAAGTTGTTCAGACGTCGAGGGCAAATTCTGTTTCCGATGATAAAAACCCATCTGATTCCACCGAAAAACCTTTCAGGGGATCGATTGTAACAGTTTGCCAACATTTTTGAGTGAATTGCAGAATGTCAGATTTTTGCTGAAATTGTGACCGCGCGGCTTAGGGATTTTTTCAAAAAAAGTTGTTCAGACGTCGAGGGCTAATTCTGTTTCCGATGATAAAAACCCATCTGATTCCACCGAAAAACATTTCAGGGGATTGTTTGTAACAGTTTGCCAACATTTTTGAGTGAATTCCAGAATGTCAGATTTTTGCTGAAATTGTGACCGCGCGGCTTAGGGATTTTTTTAAAAAAAGGTGTTCAGGCGTTGAGGGCAAATTCTGTTTCCAGTGATAAAAACCTATCTGTTTCCACCAAAAAACCTTTCAGGGGATCGATTGTAACAGTTTGCCAACATTTTTGAGTGAATTGCAGAATGTCAGATTTTTGCTGAAATTGTGACCGCGCGGCGTAGGGATTTTTTCAAAAAAAGTTGTTCAGGCGTCGAGGGCAAATTCTGTTTCCAGTGATAAAAACCTATCTGTTTCCACCAAAAAACCTTTCAGGGGATCGATTGTAACAGTTTGCCAACATTTTTGAGTGAATTGCAGAATGTCAGATTTTTGCTGAAATTGTGACCGCCGCGGCGTAGGGATTTTTTCAAAAAAAGTTGTTCAGACTTCGAGGGCTAATTCTGTTTCCGATGATAAAAACCCATCTGATTCCACCGAAAAACATTTCAGGGGATCGTTTGCAACAGTTTAGCACCATTTTTGAGTGAATTTCAGAACGTCAGTTTTTTCCTGAAATTGTGACCGCGCGGCTTAGGGATTTTTTCAAAAAAAGTTGTTCAGACGTCGAGGGCAAATTCTGTTTCCAGTGATAAAAACCTATCTGTTTCCACCAAAAAACCTTTCAGGGGATCGATTTTAAGAGTTTGCCAACATTTTAGAATGAATTTCAGAACGTCAGATTTTTGCTGAAATTGTGACCGCGCGGCTTAGGGATTTTTTCAAAAAAAGTTGTTCAGACGTCGAGGGCAAATTCTGTTTCCAGTGATAAAAACCTATCTGTTTCCACCAAAATACCTTTCAGGGGATCGATTGTAACAGTTTGCCAACATTTTTGAGTGAATTGCAGAATGTCAGATTTTTGCTGAAATTGTGACCGCGCGGCTTAGGGATTTTTCCAAAAAAGGTTGTTCAGACGTCGAGGGCAAATTCTGTTTCCGATGATAAAAACCCATCTGATTCCACCGAAAAACATTTCAGGGGATCGTTTGCAACAGTTTAGCACCATTTTTTCAGTGAATCTCAGAACGTCAGATTTTTGCTGAAATTGTGACCGCGCGGCTTAGGGATTTTTTCAAAAAAAGTTGTTCAGACGTCGAGGGCAAATTCTGTTTCCAGTGATAAAAACCTATCTGTTTCCACCAAAATACCTTTCAGGGGATCGTTTGTAACAGTTTGCCAACATTTTTGAGTGAATTTCAGAATGTCAGATTTTTGCCGAAATTGTGACCGCGCGGCTTAGGGATTTTTTCAAAAAAAGTTGTTCAGACGTCGAGGGCAAATTCTGTTTCCAGCGATAAAAACCTATCTGTTTCCACCAAAATACCTTTCAGGGGAACGTTTGTAACAGTTTGCCAACATTTTTGAGTGAATTTCAGAACGTCAGATTTTTGCTGAAATTGTGACCGTGCGGCTTAGGGATTTTTTCAAAAAAAGTTGTTCAGGCGTCGAGGGCAAATTCTGTTTCCAGTGATAAAAACCTATCTGTTTCCACCAAAATACCTTTCAGGGGATCGATTGTAACAGTTTGCCAACATTTTTGAGTGAATTTCAGAACGTCAGATTTTTGCTGAAATTGTGACCGCGTGGCTTAGGGATTTTTTCAAAAAAAGTTGTTCAGACGTCGAGGGCAAATTCTGTTTCCAGTAATAAAAACCTATCTGTTTCCACCAAAATACCTTTCAGGGGATCGATTGTAACAGTTTGCCAACATTTTTGAATGAATTTCAGAACGTCAGATTTTTGCCGAAATTGTGACCGCGCGGCTTAGGGATTTTTTCAAAAAAAGTTGTTCAGACGTCGAGGGCAAATTCTGTTTCCAGCGATAAAAACCTATCTGTTTCCACCAAAATACCTTTCAGGGGATCGTTTGTAACAGTTTGCAAACATTTTTGAGTGAATTTCAGAACGTCAGATTTTTGCTGAAATTGTGACCGCGCGGCTTAGGGATTTTTTCAAAAAAAGTTGTTTAGGCGTCGAGGGCAAATTCTGTTTCCAGTGATAAAAACCTATCTGTATCCACCAAAAAACCTTTCATGGGATCGATTGTAACAGTTTGCCAACATTTTTGAGTGAATTTCAGAACGTCAGATTTTTGCTGAAATTGTGACCGCGCGGCTTAGGGATTTTTTCAAAAAAAGTTGTTCAGACGTCGAGGGCAAATTCTGTTTCCAGTGATAAAAACCTATCTGTTTCCACCAAAAAACCTTTCAGGGGATCGATTGTAACAGTTTGCCAACATTTTTGAGTGAATTGCAGAATGTCAGATTTTTGCTGAAATTGTGACCGTGCGGCTTAGGGATTTTTTGAAAAAAAAGTTGTTCAGACGTCGAGGGCTAATTCTGTTTCCGATGATAAAAACCCATCTGATTCCACCGAAAAACATTTCAGGGGATCGTTTGCAACAGTTTAGCACCATTTTTGAGTGAATTTCAGAACGTCAGATTTTTGCTGAAATTGTGACCGCGCGGCTTAGGGATTTTTTCAAAAAAAGTTGTTCAGATGTCGAGGGCTAATTCTGTTTCCGATGATAAAAACCCATCTGATTCCACCGAAAAACATTTCAGGGGATCGTTTGCAACAGTTTAGCACCATTTTTTGAGTGAATTTCAGAACGTCAGATTTTTGCTGAAATTGTGACCGCGCGGCTTAGGGATTTTTTCAAAAACAGTTGTTCAGACGTCGAGGGCAAATTCTGTTTCCAGTGATAAAAACCTATCTGTTTCCACCAAAATACCTTTCAGGGGATCGTTTGTAACAGTTTGCCAACATTTTTGAGTGAATTTCAGAACGTCAGATTTTTGCCGAAATTGTGACCGCGCGGCTTAGGGATTTTTTCAAAAAAAGTTGTTCAGACGTCGAGGGCAAATTCTGTTTCCAGCGATAAAAACCTATCTGTTTCCACCAAAATACCTTTCAGGGGATCGTTTGTAACAGTTTGCAAACATTTTTGAGTGAATTTCAGAACGTCAGATTTTTGCTGAAATTGTGACCGCGCGGCTTAGGGATTTTTTCAAAAAAAGTTGTTTAGGCGTCGAGGGCAAATTCTGTTTCCAGTGATAAAAACCTATCTGTATCCACCAAAAAACCTTTCATGGGATCGATTGTAACAGTTTGCCAACATTTTTGAGTGAATTTCAGAACGTCAGATTTTTGCTGAAATTGTGACCGCGCGGCTTAGGGATTTTTTCAAAAAAAGTTGTTCAGACGTCGAGGGCAAATTCTGTTTCCAGTGATAAAAACCTATCTGTTTCCACCAAAAAACCTTTCAGGGGATCGATTGTAACAGTTTGCCAACATTTTTGAGTGAATTGCAGAATGTCAGATTTTTGCTGAAATTGTGACCGTGTGGCTTAGGGATTTTTTGAAAAAAAAGTTGTTCAGACGTCGAGGGCTAATTCTGTTTCCGATGATAAAAACCCATCTGATTCCACCGAAAAACATTTCAGGGGATCGTTTGCAACAGTTTAGCACCATTTTTGAGTGAATTTCAGAACGTCAGATTTTTGCTGAAACTGTGACCGCGCGGCTTAGGGATTTTTTCAAAAAAAGTTGTTCAGACGTCGAGGGCAAATTCTGTTTCCAGTGATAAAAACCTATCTGTTTCCACCAAAAAACCTTTCAGGGGATCGATTTTAAGAGTTTGCCAACATTTTAGAATGAATTTCAGAACGTCAGATTTTTGCTGAAATTGTGACCGCGCGGCTTAGGGATTTTTTCAAAAAAAGTTGTTCAGACGTCGAGGGCAAATTCTGTTTCCAGTGATAAAAACCTATCTGTTTCCACCAAAATACCTTTCAGGGGATCGATTGTAACAGTTTGCCAACATTTTTGAGTGAATTGCAGAATGTCAGATTTTTGCTGAAATTGTGACCGCGCGGCTTAGGGATTTTTTCAAAAAAAGTTGTTCAGACGTCGAGGGCAAATTCTGTTTCCGATGATAAAAACCCATCTGATTCCACCGAAAAACATTTCAGGGGATCGTTTGTAACAGTTTGCCAACATTTTTGAGTGAATTTCAGAACGTCAGATTTTTGCTGAAATTGTGACCGCGCGGCTTAGGGATTTTTTCAAAAAAAGTTGTTCAGACGTCGAGGGCAAATTCTGTTTCCTGTGATAAAAACCTATCTGTTTCCACCAAAAAACCTTTCAGGGGATCGATTGTAACAGTTTGCCAACATTTTTGAGTGAATTTCAGAACGTCAGATTTTTGCTGAAATTGTGACCGCGCGGCTTAGGGATTTTTTCAAAAAAAGTTGTTCAGACGTCGAGGGAAAATTCTGTTTCCGATGATAAAAACCCATCTGATTCCACCGAAAAACATTTCAGGGGATCGTTTGCAACAGTTTAGCACCATTTTTTCAGTGAATCTCAGAACGACAGATTTTTGCTGAAATTGTGACCGCGCGGCTTAGGGATTTTTTCAAAAAAAGTTGTTCAGACGTCGAGGGCAAATTCTGTTTCCAGCGATAAAAACCTATCTGTTTCCACCAAAATACCTTTCAGGGGAACGTTTGTAACAGTTTGCCAACATTTTTGAGTGAATTTCAGAACGTCAGATTTTTGCTGAAATTGTGACCGCGCGGCTGAGGGATTTTTTCAAAAAAAGTTGTTCAGACGTCGAGGGCAAATTCTGTTTCCAGTGATAAAAACCTATCTGTTTCCACCAAAAAACCTTTCAGGGGATCGATTTTAAGAGTTTGCCAACATTTTTGAATGAATTTCAGAACGTCAGATTTTTGCTGAAATTGTGACCGCGCGGCTTAGGGATTTTTTCAAAAAAAGTTGTTCAGACGTCGAGGGCAAATTCTGTTTCCAGTAATAAAAAGCTATCTGTTTCCACCAAAATACCTTTCAGGGGATCGATTGTAACAGTTTGCCAACATTTTTGAGTGAATTTCAGAACGTCAGATTTTTGCTGAAATTGTGACCGCGCGGCTTAGGGATTTTTTCAAAAAAAGTTGTTCAGACGTCGAGGGCTAATTCTATTTCCGATGATAAAAACCCATCTGATTCCACCGAAAAACATTTCAGGGGATCGTTTGCAACAGTTTAGCACCATTTTTGAGTGAATTTCAGAACGTCAGATTTTTGCTGAAATTCTGACCGCGCGGCTTAGGGATTTTTTCAAAAAAAGTTGTTCAGACGTCGAGGGCTAATTCTGTTTCCGATGATAAAAACCCATCTGATTCCACCGAAAAACATTTCAGGGGATCGTTTGTAACAGTTTGCCAAGATTTTTGAGTGAATTGCAGAATGTCAGATTTTTGCTGAAATTGTGACCGCGCGGCTTAGGGATTTTTTCAAAAAAAGTTGTTCAGACGTCGAGGGCTAATTCTGTTTCTGATGATAAAAACCCATCTGATTCCACCGAAAAACATTTCAGGGGATCGTTTGCAACAGTTTAGCACCATTTTTGAGTGAATTTCAGAACGTCAGATTTTTGCTGAAATTGTGACCGCGCGGCTTAGGGATTTTTTCAAAAAAAGTTGTTCAGACGTCGAGGGCAAATTCTGTTTCCAGTGATAAAAACCTACCGTATTTTTCGCTCTATTGGACGCACCGGACCACAGGACGCACCTAGTTTTTAGAGGGGGAAATCAAGGAAAAAAATATTATCCCCCCCCCAGCCCCAAAGAGCAACGGACAGGCTGCATGCAGCCTGTCCACTTCTCCCAGAGCTTCTCGGGGCTGCGGGGGAAGCCCGGGTTCCCCCCCCCCAGCCCGAAAGAGCAAAGAAGCCAAGACAGCGCACGGGATCCATGGCCGCGCAACCTCTCCAGCCAGGAGCTAAACCTCTCCAGTGCAGCTAAAGAAGACAAGGCAGCAAGCGTGATCCATCCCGCTCATTGCCTTGGCTTCTTCTTTAGCCTTGCACAGCATCTTTAGTCTTGCGCAATGGGATGGATTGCGCCCGCTGTCCACCGGGGCTGGACTAGATGACTCCTGGGGTTCCCTTCCAACCCTGCAATTCTATGACCTTGGAAGGTGTTTGGGGTCTCCACCACTGGAGGCTTTTAAGCAGCGGTTGGGGGACCATCTGTCTGGCGTTCTTTAGCTGTGATTCCTACATTGTGAGGGGGCTGGGCTAGATGACCCTTGGGTGGCCCTCCCAACTCTATACAGTCCTACAGTTCTGCGGCAGGAGATCCACAGCCACTTCACACAATGCCCACTCCCAATTTTCATCTGAGAGACATGTCTCTCAGTACCCCCCTACCTGCCACACTTCCCCCACCCCACTTAAGCTGAGGGAATTCCTGCCCAGAGAAACTCCCAGCAATCAAGGAGGAGGAATCCGCTGAAGCCGTGAGCAGCGGAGGATCCATGGTCCCCTTCCTTCTCTCCTCCGTAGTTGCTTTGAAGCAGGAAAGTGGGAGAGGAGCTGCTTACACGAGTGTAAGCTGCTCCCCTCCCACATTGCCGCTTCAAAGCAATCACGGAGGAGGGAATCCGCTGAAGCCTCCAGCAGGGGAGGATCCATGGTCCCCTTCCTTCTCTCCTCCGTAGTTGCTTTGAAGGAGGAAAGTGGGAGAGGAGCTGCTTACACGAGTGTAAGCTGCTCCCCTCCCACTTTGCTGCTTCAAAGCAATCACGGAGGAGGGAATCCGCTGAAGCCTCCAGCAGGGGAGGATCCATGGTCCCCTTCCTTCCCTCCTCCGTGTTTGCTCTGAAGGAGGAAAGTGGGAGAGGAGCTGCTTACACGAGTGTAAGCTGCTCCCCTCCCACTTTGCTGCTTCAAAGCAATCACGGAGGAGGGAATCCGCTGAAGCCTCCAGCAGGGGAGGATCCATGGTCCCCTTCCTTCCCTCCTCCGTGGTTGCTTTGAAGGAGGAAAGTGGGAGAGGAGCTGCTTACACGAGTGTAAGCTGCTCCCCTCCCACTTTGCTCCTTCAAAGGGAGCCCGGGAGGAGGGAATCTGCTGCAGCCTCCAGCAGCGAAGAGGATCCATGGGTCCCCTCTTTCCTTCCTCCGTGGTTGTTTTGAAGCAGGAAAGTGGGAGAGGAGCTGCTTACACGAGTGTAAACTGCCCCCCTCCCACTTTCCTGCTTCAAAGCAATTACGGAGGAGGAATCCGAAAGTGGGAGAGGAGCTGCTTACACGAGTGTAAGCTGCTCCCCTCCCACTTTGCTGCTTCAAAGGGAGCCCGGGAGGAGGGAATCTGCTGCAGCCTCGAGCAGCGAAGAGGATCCATGGGTCCCCTCTTTCCCTCCTCCGTGGTTGCTTTGAAGCAGGAAAGTGGGAGAGGAGCTGCTTACACGAGTGTAAGCTGCTCCCCTCCCACTTTGCTCCTTCAAAGGGAGCCCGGGAGGAGGGAATCTGCTGCAGCCTCCAGCAGCGAAGAGGATCCATGGGTCCCCTCTTTCCTTCCTCCGTGGTTGTTTTGAAGCAGGAAAGTGGGAGAGGGGCTGCTTACACGAGTGTAAACTGCCCCCCTCCCACTTTCCTGCTTCAAAGCAATTACGGAGGAGGAATCCGAAAGTGGGAGAGGAGCTGCTTACACGAGTGTAAGCTGCTCCCCTCCCACTTTGCTGCTTCAAAGGGAGCC
>NW_027670244.1:0-110921 GCF_964188305.1 Podarcis bocagei | reverse complement strand
AGCATTTGTAAGCTTTTGGCACCATTTTTGAGTGAATTGCCAAAAGTCAGATTTTTGCTGAAATTGTGACCCCGGGGCTTAGGGATTTTTTCAAAAAATATTTTCTGCCGGTTAAGTTTTTGAGGGCTGATTTCTTGTCCTGTGATAAAAAACCTTCTGTTTCGAGTGCCAAACCTTTCAGGAGAGAATTTTCAAGCTTTTGGCACCATCTTTGAGTGAATTGCCAAAGTCAGATTTTTGCTGAAATTGTGACCCCGGGGCTTAGGGATTTTTTCAAAAAAATATTTTCTGCAGGTTAAGTTTTTGAGGGCTGATTTCTTGTCCTGTGATAAAAAGCATTCTGTTTCGAATGCCAAACCTTTCAGGAGAGCCTTTGTAAGCTTTTGGCACCATTTTTGAGTGAATTGCCAAAAGTCAGAATTTTGCTGAAATTGTGACCCCGGGGCTTAGGGATTTTTTCAAATAAATATTTTCTGCTGGTTAAGTTTTTGAGGGCTGATTTCTTGTCCTGTGATAAAAAGCCTTCTGTTTCGAGTGCCAAACCTTTCAGGAGAGCATTTTCAAGCTTTTGGCACCATTTTTGAGTGAATTGCCAAAAGTCAGATTTTTGCTGAAATTGTGACCCCGGGGCTTAGGGATTTTTTCAAAAAAATATTTTCTGCCGGTTAAGTTTTTGAGGGCTGATTTCTTGTCCTTTGATAAAAAGCCTTCTGTTTCCATCACCAAAGCTTTCAGGGGAGCATTTGAAACCGCTTCGCACCATTTTTGAGTGAATTGCCAAAAGTCAGATTTTTACTGAAATTGTGACCCCGGGGCTTAGGGAATTTTTCAAAAAAATATTTTCTGCCGGTTAAGTTTTTGAGGGCTGATTTCTTGTCCTTTGATAAAAAGCCTTCTGTTTCCATCGCCAAAGCTTTCAGGGGATCATTTGCAAGCTTCTGGCACCATTTTTGAGTGAACTGCCAAAAGTCAGATTTTTGCTGAAATTGTGACCCCGGGGCTTAGGGATTTTTTCAAAAAAATATTTTCTGCTGGTTAAGTTTTTGAGGGCTGATTTCTTGTCCTGTTATAAAAGGCCTTCTGTTTCCATCGCCAAAGCTTTCAGGGGATCATTTGCAAGCTTCTGGCACCATTTTTGAGTGAATTGCCAAAAGTCAGATTTTTGCTGAAATTGTGACCCCGGGGCTTAGGGATTTTTTCAAAAAAATATTTTCTGCCGGTTAAGTTTTTGAGGGCTGATTTCTTGTCCTTTGATAAAAAGCCTTCTGTTTCCATCACCAAAGCTTTCAGGGGAGCATTTGAAACCGCTTCGCACCATTTTTGAGTGAATTGCCAAAAGTCAGATTTTTACTGAAATTGTGACCCCGGGGCTTTGGGATTTTTTCAAAAAAATATTTTCTGCCGATTAAGTTTTTGAGGGCTGATTTCTTGTCCTGTGATAAAAAGCCTTCTGTTTCCATCGCCAAAGCTTTCAGGGGATCATTTGCAAGCTTCTGGCACCATTTTTGAGTGAACTGCCAAAAGTCAGATTTTTGCTGAAATTGTGACCCCGGGGCTTAGGGATTTTTTCAAAAAAATATTTTCTGCCGATTAAGTTTTTGAGGGCTGATTTCGTGTCCTGTGATAAAAAGCCTTCTGTTTCCATCGCCAAAGCTTTCAGGGGAGCATTTGAAACCGCTTCGCACCATTTTTGAGTGAATTGCCAAAAGTCAGATTTTTACTGAAATTGTGACCCCGGGGCTTTGTTTCGAGTGCCAAACCTTTCAGGAGAGCATTTGTAAGCTTTTGGCACCATTTTTGAGTGAATTGCCAAAAGTCAGATTTTTGCTGAAATTGTGACCCCGGGGCTTAGGGATTTTTTCAAAAAAATATTTTCTGCCGGTTAAGTTTTTGAGGGCTGATTTCTTGTCCTGTTATAAAAGGCCTTCTGTTTCCATCGCCAAAGCTTTCAGGGGATCATTTGCAAGCTTCTGGCACCATTTTTGAGTGAATTGCCAAAAGTCAGATTTTTGCTGAAATTGTGACCCCGGGGCTTAGGGATTTTTTCAAAAAAATATTTTCTGCCAGTTAAGTTTTTGAGGGCTGATTTCTTGTCCTGTGATAAAAAGCCTTCTGTTTCCATCACCAAAGCTTTCAGGGGGGCATTTGCAACCGCTTCGCACCATTTTTGAGTGAATTGCCAAAAGTCAGATTTTTGCTGAAATTGTGACCCCGGGGCTTTGGGATTTTTTCAAAAAAATATTTTCTGCCGATTAAATTTTTGAGGGCTGATTTCGTGTCCTGTGATAAAAAGCCTTCTGTTTCCATCGCCAAAGCTTTCAGGGGATCATTTGCAAGCTTCTGGCACCATTTTTGAGTGAATTGCCAAAAGTCAGATTTTTGCTGAAATTGTGACCCCGGGGCTTAGGGATTTTTTCAAAAAAATATTTTTCTGCCGGTTAAGTTTTTGAGGGCTGATTTCTTGTCCTGTGATAAAAAGCCTTCTGTTTCCATCACCAAAGCTTTCAGGGGAGCATTTGCAACCGGTTGGCACCATTTTTGAGTGAATTGCCAAAAGTCAGATTTTTGCTGAAATTGTGACCCCGGGGCTTAGGGATTTTTCAAAAAAATATTTTCTGCCAGTTAAGTTTTTGAGGGCTGATTTCTTGTCCTGTGATAAAAAACCTTCTGTTTCGAGTGCCAAACCTTTCAGGAGAGAATTTTCAAGCTTTTGGCACCATCTTTGAGTGAATTGCCAAAGTCAGATTTTTGCTGAAATTGTGACCCCGGGGCTTAGGGATTTTTTCAAAAAAATATTTTCTGCAGGTTAAGTTTTTGAGGGCTGATTTCTTGTCCTGTGATAAAAAGCATTCTGTTTCGAGTGCCAAACCTTTCAGGAGAGCCTTTGTAAGCTTTTGGCACCATTTTTGAGTGAATTGCCAAAAGTCAGATTTTTGCTGAAATTGTGACCCCGGGGGCTTAGGATTTTTTCAAAAAAATATTTTCTGCTGGTTAAGTTTTTGAGGGCTGATTTCTTGTCCTGTGATAAAAAGCCTTCTGTTTCGAGTGCCAAACCTTTCAGGAGAGCATTTTCAAGCTTTTGGCACCATTTTTGAGTGAATTGCCAAAAGTCAGATTTTTGCTGAAATTGTGACCCCGGGGCTTAGGGATTTTTTCAAAAAAATATTTTCTGCCGGTTAAGTTTTTGAGGGCTGATTTCTTGTCCTTTGATAAAAAGCCTTCTGTTTCCATCACCAAAGCTTTCAGGGGAGCATTTGAAACCGCTTCGCACCATTTTTGAGTGAATTGCCAAAAGTCAGATTTTTACTGAAATTGTGACCCCGGGGCTTTGGGATTTTTTCAAAAAAATATTTTCTGCCGATTAAGTTTTTGAGGGCTGATTTCTTGTCCTGTTATAAAAGGCCTTCTGTTTCCATCGCCAAAGCTTTCAGGGGATCATTTGCAAGCTTCTGGCACCATTTTTGAGTGAATTGCCAAAAGTCAGATTTTTGCTGAAATTGTGACCCCGGGGCTTAGGGATTTTTTCAAAAAAATATTTTCTGCCGGTTAAGTTTTTGAGGGCTGATTTCTTGTCCTTTGATAAAAAGCCTTCTGTTTCCATCACCAAAGCTTTCAGGGGAGCATTTGAAACCGCTTCGCACCATTTTTGAGTGAATTGCCAAAAGTCAGATTTTTACTGAAATTGTGACCCCGGGGCTTTGGGATTTTTTCAAAAAAATATTTTCTGCCGATTAAGTTTTTGAGGGCTGATTTCTTGTCCTGTGATAAAAAGCCTTCTGTTTCCATCGCCAAAGCTTTCAGGGGATCATTTGCAAGCTTCTGGCACCATTTTTGAGTGAACTGCCAAAAGTCAGATTTTTGCTGAAATTGTGACCCCGGGGCTTAGGGATTTTTTCAAAAAAATATTTTCTGCTGGTTAAGTTTTTGAGGGCTGATTTCTTGTCCTGTGATAAAAAGCCTTCTGTTTCGAGTGCCAAACCTTTCAGGAGAGCATTTTCAAGCTTTTGGCACCATTTTTGAGTGAATTGCCAAAAGTCAGATTTTTGCTGAAATTGTGACCCCGGGGCTTAGGGATTTTTTCAAAAAAATATTTTCTGCCGGTTAAGTTTTTGAGGGCTGATTTCTTGTCCTTTGATAAAAAGCCTTCTGTTTCCATCACCAAAGCTTTCAGGGGAGCATTTGAAACCGCTTCGCACCATTTTTGAGTGAATTGCCAAAAGTCAGATTTTTACTGAAATTGTGACCCCGGGGCTTTGGGATTTTTTCAAAAAAATATTTTCTGCCGATTAAGTTTTTGAGGGCTGATTTCTTGTCCTGTTATAAAAGGCCTTCTGTTTCCATCGCCAAAGCTTTCAGGGGATCATTTGCAAGCTTCTGGCACCATTTTTGAGTGAATTGCCAAAAGTCAGATTTTTGCTGAAATTGTGACCCCGGGGCTTAGGGATTTTTCAAAAAATATTTTCTGCCGGTTAAGTTTTTGAGGGCTGATTTCTTGTCCTTTGATAAAAAGCCTTCTGTTTCCATCACCAAAGCTTTCAGGGGGAGCATTTGAAACCGCTTCGCACCATTTTTGAGTGAATTGCCAAAAGTCAGATTTTTACTGAAATTGTGACCCCGGGGCTTTGGGATTTTTTCAAAAAAATATTTTCTGCCGATTAAGTTTTTGAGGGCTGATTTCTTGTCCTGTGATAAAAAGCCTTCTGTTTCCATCGCCAAAGCTTTCAGGGGATCATTTGCAAGCTTCTGGCACCATTTTTGAGTGAACTGCCAAAAGTCAGATTTTTGCTGAAATTGTGACCCCGGGGCTTAGGGATTTTTTCAAAAAAATATTTTCTGCTGGTTAAGTTTTTGAGGGCTGATTTCTTGTCCTGTTATAAAAGGCCTTCTGTTTCCATCGCCAAAGCTTTCAGGGGATCATTTGCAAGCTTCTGGCACCATTTTTGAGTGAATTGCCAAAAGTCAGATTTTTGCTGAAATTGTGACCCCGGGGCTTAGGGATTTTTTCAAAAAAATATTTTCTGCCGGTTAAGTTTTTGAGGGCTGATTTCTTGTCCTTTGATAAAAAGCCTTCTGTTTCCATCACCAAAGCTTTCAGGGGAGCATTTGAAACCGCTTCGCACCATTTTTGAGTGAATTGCCAAAAGTCAGATTTTTACTGAAATTGTGACCCCGGGGCTTTGGGATTTTTTCAAAAAAATATTTTCTGCCGATTAAGTTTTTGAGGGCTGATTTCTTGTCCTGTGATAAAAAGCCTTCTGTTTCCATCGCCAAAGCTTTCAGGGGATCATTTGCAAGCTTCTGGCACCATTTTTGAGTGAACTGCCAAAAGTCAGATTTTTGCTGAAATTGTGACCACGGGGCTTAGGGATTTTTTCAAAAAAATATTTTCTGCCGATTAAGTTTTTGAGGGCTGATTTCGTGTCCTGTGATAAAAAGCCTTCTGTTTCCATCGCCAAAGCTTTCAGGGGAGCATTTGAAACCGCTTCGCACCATTTTTGAGTGAATTGCCAAAAGTCAGATTTTTACTGAAATTGTGACCCCGGGGCTTTGTTTCGAGTGCCAAACCTTTCAGGGGATCATTTGCAAGCTTCTGGCACCATTTTTGAGTGAATTGCCAAAAGTCAGATTTTTGCTGAAATTGTGACCCCGGGGCTTAGGGATTTTTTCAAAAAAATATTTTCTGCCGGTTAAGTTTTTGAGGGCTGATTTCTTGTCCTGTGATAAAAAGCCTTCTGTTTCCATCACCAAAGCTTTCAGGGGAGCATTTGCAACCGGTTGGCACCATTTTTGAGTGAATTGCCAAAAGTCAGATTTTTGCTGAAATTGTGACCTTAGGGATTTTTTCAAAAAAATATTTTCTGCCAGTTAAGTTTTTGAGGGCTGATTTCTTGTCCTGTGATAAAAAACCTTCTGTTTCGAGTGCCAAACCTTTCAGGAGAGAATTTTCAAGCTTTTGGCACCATCTTTGAGTGAATTGCCAAAGTCAGATTTTTGCTGAAATTGTGACCCCGGGGCTTAGGGATTTTTTCAAAAAAATATTTTCTGCAGGTTAAGTTTTTGAGGGCTGATTTCTTGTCCTGTGATAAAAAGCATTCTGTTTCGAGTGCCAAACCTTTCAGGAGAGCCTTTGTAAGCTTTTGGCACCATTTTTGAGTGAATTGCCAAAAGTCAGATTTTTGCTGAAATTGTGACCCCGGGGCTTAGGGATTTTTTCAAAAAAATATTTTCTGCTGGTTAAGTTTTTGAGGGCTGATTTCTTGTCCTGTGATAAAAAGCCTTCTGTTTCGAGTGCCAAACCTTTCAGGAGAGCATTTTCAAGCTTTTGGCACCATTTTTGAGTGAATTGCCAAAAGTCAGATTTTTGCTGAAATTGTGACCCCGGGGCTTAGGGATTTTTTCAAAAAAATATTTTCTGCCGGTTAAGTTTTTGAGGGCTGATTTCTTGTCCTTTGATAAAAAGCCTTCTGTTTCCATCACCAAAGCTTTCAGGGGAGCATTTGAAACCGCTTCGCACCATTTTTGAGTGAATTGCCAAAAGTCAGATTTTTACTGAAATTGTGACCCCGGGGCTTTGGGATTTTTTCAAAAAAATATTTTCTGCCGATTAAGTTTTTGAGGGCTGATTTCTTGTCCTGTTATAAAAGGCCTTCTGTTTCCATCGCCAAAGCTTTCAGGGGATCATTTGCAAGCTTCTGGCACCATTTTTGAGTGAACTGCCAAAAGTCAGATTTTTGCTGAAATTGTGACCCCGGGGCTTAGGGATTTTTTCAAAAAAATATTTTCTGCCGATTAAGTTTTTGAGGGCTGATTTCGTGTCCTGTTATAAAAGGCCTTCTGTTTCCATAGCCAAAGCTTTCAGGGGATCATTTGCAAGCTTCTGGCACCATTTTTGAGTGAATTGCCAAAAGTCAGATTTTTGCTGAAATTGTGACCCCGGGGCTTAGGGATTTTTTCAAAAAAATATTTTCTGCCGGTTAAGTTTTTGAGGGCTGATTTCTTGTCCTGTGATAAAAAGCCTTCTGTTTCCATCACCAAAGCTTTCAGGGGAGCATTTGCAACCGGTTGGCACCATTTTTGAGTGAATTGCCAAAAGTCAGATTTTTGCTGAAATTGTGACCCCGGGGCTTAGGGATTTTTCAAAAAATATTTTCTGCCGATTAAGTTTTTGAGGGCTGATTTCTTGTCCTGTGATAAAAAGCCTTCTGTTTCCATCGCCAAAGCTTTCAGGGGATCATTTGCAAGCTTCTGGCACCATTTTTGAGTGAACTGCCAAAAGTCAGATTTTTGCTGAAATTGTGACCACGGGGCTTAGGGATTTTTTCAAAAAAATATTTTCTGCTGGTTAAGTTTTTGAGGGCTGATTTCTTGTCCTGTGATAAAAAGCCTTCTGTTTCGAGTGCCAAACCTTTCAGGAGAGCATTTTCAAGCTTTTGGCACCATTTTTGAGTGAATTGCCAAAAGTCAGATTTTTGCTGAAATTGTGACCCCGGGGCTTAGGGATTTTTTCAAAAAAATATTTTCTGCCGGTTAAGTTTTTGAGGGCTGATTTCTTGTCCTTTGATAAAAAGCCTTCTGTTTCCATCACCAAAGCTTTCAGGGGAGCATTTGAAACCGCTTCGCACCATTTTTGAGTGAATTGCCAAAAGTCAGATTTTTACTGAAATTGTGACCCCGGGGCTTTGGGATTTTTTCAAAAAAATATTTTCTGCCGATTAAGTTTTTGAGGGCTGATTTCTTGTCCTGTTATAAAAGGCCTTCTGTTTCCATCGCCAAAGCTTTCAGGGGATCATTTGCAAGCTTCTGGCACCATTTTTGAGTGAATTGCCAAAAGTCAGATTTTTGCTGAAATTGTGACCCCGGGGCTTAGGGATTTTTTCAAAAAAATATTTTCTGCCGGTTAAGTTTTTGAGGGCTGATTTCTTGTCCTTTGATAAAAAGCCTTCTGTTTCCATCACCAAAGCTTTCAGGGGAGCATTTGAAACCGCTTCGCACCATTTTTGAGTGAATTGCCAAAAGTCAGATTTTTACTGAAATTGTGACCCCGGGGCTTTGGGATTTTTTCAAAAAAATATTTTCTGCCGATTAAGTTTTTGAGGGCTGATTTCTTGTCCTGTGATAAAAAGCCTTCTGTTTCCATCGCCAAAGCTTTCAGGGGATCATTTGCAAGCTTCTGGCACCATTTTTGAGTGAACTGCCAAAAGTCAGATTTTTGCTGAAATTGTGACCCCGGGGCTTAGGGATTTTTTCAAAAAAATATTTTCTGCTGGTTAAGTTTTTGAGGGCTGATTTCTTGTCCTGTTATAAAAGGCCTTCTGTTTCCATCGCCAAAGCTTTCAGGGGATCATTTGCAAGCTTCTGGCACCATTTTTGAGTGAATTGCCAAAAGTCAGATTTTTGCTGAAATTGTGACCCCGGGGCTTAGGGATTTTTTCAAAAAAATATTTTCTGCCGGTTAAGTTTTTGAGGGCTGATTTCTTGTCCTTTGATAAAAAGCCTTCTGTTTCCATCACCAAAGCTTTCAGGGGAGCATTTGAAACCGCTTCGCACCATTTTTGAGTGAATTGCCAAAAGTCAGATTTTTACTGAAATTGTGACCCCGGGGCTTTGGGATTTTTTCAAAAAAATATTTTCTGCCGATTAAGTTTTTGAGGGCTGATTTCTTGTCCTGTGATAAAAAGCCTTCTGTTTCCATCGCCAAAGCTTTCAGGGGATCATTTGCAAGCTTCTGGCACCATTTTTGAGTGAACTGCCAAAAGTCAGATTTTTGCTGAAATTGTGACCACGGGGCTTAGGGATTTTTTCAAAAAAATATTTTCTGCCGATTAAGTTTTTGAGGGCTGATTTCGTGTCCTGTGATAAAAAGCCTTCTGTTTCCATCGCCAAAGCTTTCAGGGGAGCATTTGAAACCGCTTCGCACCATTTTTGAGTGAATTGCCAAAAGTCAGATTTTTACTGAAATTGTGACCCCGGGGCTTTGTTTCGAGTGCCAAACCTTTCAGGAGAGCATTTGTAAGCTTTTGGCACCATTTTTGAGTGAATTGCCAAAAGTCAGATTTTTGCTGAAATTGTGACCCCGGGGCTTAGGGATTTTTTCAAAAAAATATTTTCTGCCGGTTAAGTTTTTGAGGGCTGATTTCTTGTCCTGTTATAAAAGGCCTTCTGTTTCCATCGCCAAAGCTTTCAGGGGATCATTTGCAAGCTTCTGGCACCATTTTTGAGTGAATTGCCAAAAGTTAGATTTTTGCTGAAATTGTGACCCCGGGGCTTAGGGATTTTTTCAAAAAAATATTTTCTGCCAGTTAAGTTTTTGAGGGCTGATTTCTTGTCCTGTGATAAAAAGCCTTCTGTTTCCATCACCAAAGCTTTCAGGGGAGCATTTGCAACCGCTTCGCACCATTTTTGAGTGAATTGCCAAAAGTCAGATTTTTGCTGAAATTGTGACCCCGGGGCTTTGGGATTTTTTCAAAAAAATATTTTCTGCCGATTAAATTTTTGAGGGCTGATTTCGTGTCCTGTGATAAAAAGCCTTCTGTTTCCATCGCCAAAGCTTTCAGGGGATCATTTGCAAGCTTCTGGCACCATTTTTGAGTGAATTGCCAAAAGTCAGATTTTTGCTGAAATTGTGACCCCGGGGCTTAGGGATTTTTTCAAAAAAATATTTTCTGCCGGTTAAGTTTTTGAGGGCTGATTTCTTGTCCTGTGATAAAAAGCCTTCTGTTTCCATCACCAAAGCTTTCAGGGGAGCATTTGCAACCGGTTGGCACCATTTTTGAGTGAATTGCCAAAAGTCAGATTTTTGCTGAAATTGTGACCCCGGGGCTTAGGGATTTTTCAAAAAAATATTTTCTGCCAGTTAAGTTTTTGAGGGCTGATTTCTTGTCCTGTGATAAAAAACCTTCTGTTTCGAGTGCCAAACCTTTCAGGAGAGAATTTTCAAGCTTTTGGCACCATCTTTGAGTGAATTGCCAAAGTCAGATTTTTGCTGAAATTGTGACCCCGGGGCTTAGGGATTTTTTCAAAAAAATATTTTCTGCAGGTTAAGTTTTTGAGGGCTGATTTCTTGTCCTGTGATAAAAAGCATTCTGTTTCGAGTGCCAAACCTTTCAGGAGAGCCTTTGTAAGCTTTTGGCACCATTTTTGAGTGAATTGCCAAAAGTCAGATTTTTGCTGAAATTGTGACCCCGGGGCTTAGGGATTTTTTCAAAAAAATATTTTCTGCTGGTTAAGTTTTTGAGGGCTGATTTCTTGTCCTGTGATAAAAAGCCTTCTGTTTCGAGTGCCAAACCTTTCAGGAGAGCATTTTCAAGCTTTTGGCACCATTTTTGAGTGAATTGCCAAAAGTCAGATTTTTGCTGAAATTGTGACCCCGGGGCTTAGGGATTTTTTCAAAAAAATATTTTCTGCCGGTTAAGTTTTTGAGGGCTGATTTCTTGTCCTTTGATAAAAAGCCTTCTGTTTCCATCACCAAAGCTTTCAGGGGAGCATTTGAAACCGCTTCGCACCATTTTTGAGTGAATTGCCAAAAGTCAGATTTTTACTGAAATTGTGACCCCGGGGCTTTGGGATTTTTTCAAAAAAATATTTTCTGCCGATTAAGTTTTTGAGGGCTGATTTCTTGTCCTGTTATAAAAGGCCTTCTGTTTCCATCGCCAAAGCTTTCAGGGGATCATTTGCAAGCTTCTGGCACCATTTTTGAGTGAACTGCCAAAAGTCAGATTTTTGCTGAAATTGTGACCCCGGGGCTTAGGGATTTTTTCAAAAAAATATTTTCTGCCGATTAAGTTTTTGAGGGCTGATTTCGTGTCCTGTTATAAAAGGCCTTCTGTTTCCATAGCCAAAGCTTTCAGGGGATCATTTGCAAGCTTCTGGCACCATTTTTGAGTGAATTGCCAAAAGTCAGATTTTTGCTGAAATTGTGACCCCGGGGCTTAGGGATTTTTTCAAAAAAATATTTTCTGCCGGTTAAGTTTTTGAGGGCTGATTTCTTGTCCTGTGATAAAAAGCCTTCTGTTTCCATCACCAAAGCTTTCAGGGGAGCATTTGCAACCGGTTGGCACCATTTTTGAGTGAATTGCCAAAAGTCAGATTTTTGCTGAAATTGTGACCCCGGGGCTTAGGGATTTTTCAAAAAAATATTTTCTGCCAGTTAAGTTTTTGAGGGCTGATTTCTTGTCCTGTGATAAAAACCCTTCTGTTTCGAGTGCCAAACCTTTCAGGAGAGAATTTTCAAGCTTTTGGCACCATCTTTGAGTGAATTGCCAAAAGTCAGATTTTTGCTGAAATTGTGACCCCGGGGCTTAGGGATTTTTTCAAAAAAATATTTTCTGCAGGTTAAGTTTTTGAGGGCTGATTTCTTGTCCTGTGATAAAAAGCATTCTGTTTCGAGTGCCAAACCTTTCAGGAGAGCATTTGTAAGCTTTTGGCACCATTTTTGAGTGAATTGCCAAAAGTCAGATTTTTGCTGAAATTGTGACCCCGGGGCTTAGGGATTTTTTCAAAAAAATATTTTCTGCCGGTTAAGTTTTTGAGGGCTGATTTCTTGTCCTGTTATAAAAGGCCTTCTGTTTCCATCGCCAAAGCTTTCAGGGGATCATTTGCAAGCTTCTGGCACCATTTTTGAGTGAATTGCCAAAAGTCAGATTTTTGCTGAAATTGTGACCCCGGGGCTTAGGGATTTTTTCAAAAAAATATTTTCTGCCGGTTAAGTTTTTGAGGGCTGATTTCTTGTCCTTTGATAAAAAGCCTTCTGTTTCCATCACCAAAGCTTTCAGGGGAGCATTTGAAACCGCTTCGCACCATTTTTGAGTGAATTGCCAAAAGTCAGATTTTTACTGAAATTGTGACCCCGGGGCTTTGGGATTTTTTCAAAAAAATATTTTCTGCCGATTAAGTTTTTGAGGGCTGATTTCTTGTCCTGTGATAAAAAGCCTTCTGTTTCCATCACCAGAGCTTTCAGGGGAGCATTTGCAACCGGTTGGCACCATTTTTGAGTGAACTGCCAAAACTCAGATTTTTGCTGAAATTGTGACCCCGGGGCTTAGGGATTTTTTCAAAAAAATATTTTCAGCCGGTTAAGTTTTTGAGGGCTGATTTCTTGTCCTTTGATAAAAAGCCTTCTGTTTCCATCACCAAAGCTTTCAGGGGAGCATTTGAAACCGCTTCGCACCATTTTTGAGTGAATTGCCAAAAGTCAGATTTTTACTGAAATTGTGACCCCGGGGCTTTGGGATTTTTCAAAAAAATATTTTCTGCCGGTTAAGTTTTTGAGGGCTGATTTCTTGTCCTGTGATAAAAAGCCTTCTGTTTCCATCACCAAAGCTTTCAGGGGAGCATTTGAAACCGCTTCGCACCATTTTTGAGTGAATTGCCAAAAGTCAGATTTTTACTGAAATTGTGACCCCGGGGCTTTGGGATTTTTTCAAAAAAATATTTTCTGCCGATTAAGTTTTTGAGGGCTGATTTCTTGTCCTGTGATAAAAAGCCTTCTGTTTCCATCGCCAAAGCTTTCAGGGGAGCATTTGCAACCGGTTGGCACCATTTTTGAGTGAATTGCCAAAAGTCAGATTTTTGCTGAAATTGTGACCCCGGGGCTTAGGGATTTTTCAAAAAAATATTTTCTGCCAGTTAAGTTTTTGAGGGCTGATTTCTTGTCCTGTGATAAAAAAACTTCTGTTTCGAGTGCCAAACCTTTCAGGAGAGAATTTTCAAGCTTTTGGCACCATTTTTGAGTGAATTGCCAAAAGTCAGATTTTTGCTGAAATTGTGACCCCGGGGCTTTGGGATTTTTTCAAAAAAATATTTTCTGTCGATTAAGTTTTTGAGGGCTGATTTCGTTTCCTGTGATAAAAAACCTTCTGTTTCCATCGCCAAAGCTTTCAGGGGATCATTTGCAAGCTTCTGGCACCATTTTTGAGTGAATTGCCAAAAGTCAGATTTTTGCTGAAATTGTGACCCCGGGGCTTAGGGATTTTTTCAAAAAAATATTTTCTGCCGGTTAAGTTTTTGAGGGCTGATTTCTTGTCCTTTGATAAAAAGCCTTCTGTTTCCATCACCAAAGCTTTCAGGGGAGCATTTGAAACCGCTTCGCACCATTTTTGAGTGAATTGCCAAAAGTCAGATTTTTACTGAAATTGTGACCCCGGGGCTTTGGGATTTTTCAAAAAAATATTTTCTGCCAGTTAAGTTTTTGAGGGCTGATTTCTTGTCCTGTGATAAAAAGCCTTCTGTTTCCATCACCAAAGCTTTCAGGGGAGCATTTGAAACCGCTTCGCACCATTTTTGAGTGAATTGCCAAAAGTCAGATTTTTACTGAAATTGTGACCCCGGGGCTTTGGGATTTTTTCAAAAAAATATTTTCTGCCGATTAAGTTTTTGAGGGCTGATTTCTTGTCCTGTGATAAAAAGCCTTCTGTTTCCATCGCCAAAGCTTTCAGGGGATCATTTGCAAGCTTCTGGCACCATTTTTGAGTGAACTGCCAAAAGTCAGATTTTTGCTGAAATTGTGACCCCGGGGCTTAGGGATTTTTTCAAAAAAATATTTTCTGCCGGTTAAGTTTTTGAGGGCTAATTTCTTGTCCTGTGATAAAAAGCCTTCTGTTTCCATCACCAAAGCTTTCAGGGGAGCATTTGCAACCGGTTGGCACCATTTTTGAGTGAATTGCCAAAAGTCAGATTTTTGCTGAAATTGTGACCCCGGGGCTTAGGGATTTTTCAAAAAAATATTTTCTGCCAGTTAAGTTTTTGAGGGCTGATTTCTTGTCCTGTGATAAAAAACCTTCTGTTTCGAGTGCCAAACCTTTCAGGAGAGAATTTTCAAGCTTTTGGCACCATCTTTGAGTGAATTGCCAAAAGTCAGATTTTTGCTGAAATTGTGACCCCGGGGCTTTGGGATTTTTTCAAAAAAATATTTTCTGCCGATTAAGTTTTTGAGGGCTGATTTCGTTTCCTGTGATAAAAAGCCTTCTGTTTCCATCGCCAAAGCTTTCAGGGGATCATTTGCAAGCTTCTGGCACCATTTTTGAGTGAATTGCCAAAAGTCAGATTTTTGCTGAAATTGTGACCCCGGGGCTTAGGGATTTTTTCAAAAAAATATTTTCTGCCGGTTAAGTTTTTGAGGGCTGATTTCTTGTCCTGTGATAAAAAGCCTTCTGTTTCCATAACCAAAGCTTTCAGGGGAGCATTTGCAACCGCTTCGCACCATTTTTGAGTGAATTGCCAAAAGTCAGATTTTTGCTGAAATTGTGACCCCGGGGCTTTGGGATTTTTTCAAAAAAATATTTTCTGCCGATTAAGTTTTTGAGGGCTGATTTCGTGTCCTGTGATAAAAAGCCTTCTGTTTCCATCGCCAAAGCTTTCAGGGGATCATTTGCAAGCTTCTGGCACCATTTTTGAGTGAATTGCCAAAAGTCAGATTTTTGCTGAAATTGTGACCCCGGGGCTTAGGGATTTTTCAAAAAAATATTTTCTGCCAGTTAAGTTTTTGAGGGCTGATTTCTTGTCCTGTGATAAAAAACCTTCTGTTTCGAGTGCCAAACCTTTCAGGAGAGAATTTTCAAGCTTTTGGCACCATCTTTGAGTGAATTGCCAAAAGTCAGATTTTTGCTGAAATTGTGACCCCGGGGCTTAGGGATTTTTTCAAAAAAATATTTTCTGCCGGTTAAGTTTTTGAGGGCTGATTTCTTGTCCTGTTATAAAAGGCATTCTGTTTCCATCTCCAAAGCTTTCAGGGGATCATTTGCAAGCTTCTGGCACCATTTTTGAGTGAATTGCCAAAAGTCAGATTTTTGCTGAAATTGTGACCCCGGGGCTTAGGGATTTTTTCAAAAAAATATTTTCAGCCGGTTAAGTTTTTGAGGGCTGATTTCTTGTCCTTTGATAAAAAGCCTTCTGTTTCCATCACCAAAGCTTTCAGGGGAGCATTTGAAACCGCTTCGCACCATTTTTGAGTGAATTGCCAAAAGTCAGATTTTTACTGAAATTGTGACCCCGGGGCTTTGGGATTTTTCAAAAAAATATTTTCTGCCGGTTAAGTTTTTGAGGGCTGATTTCTTGTCCTGTGATAAAAAGCCTTCTGTTTCCATCACCAAAGCTTTCAGGGGAGCATTTGAAACCGCTTCGCACCATTTTTGAGTGAATTGCCAAAAGTCAGATTTTTACTGAAATTGTGACCCCGGGGCTTTGGGATTTTTTCAAAAAAATATTTTCTGCCGATTAAGTTTTTGAGGGCTGATTTCTTGTCCTGTGATAAAAAGCCTTCTGTTTCCATCGCCAAAGCTTTCAGGGGAGCATTTGCAACCGGTTGGCACCATTTTTGAGTGAATTGCCAAAAGTCAGATTTTTGCTGAAATTGTGACCCCGGGGCTTAGGGATTTTTCAAAAAAATATTTTCTGCCAGTTAAGTTTTTGAGGGCTGATTTCTTGTCCTGTGATAAAAAACCTTCTGTTTCGAGTGCCAAACCTTTCAGGAGAGAATTTTCAAGCTTTTGGCACCATTTTTAAGTGAATTGCCAAAAGTCAGATTTTTGCTGAAATTGTGACCCCGGGGCTTTGGGATTTTTTCAAAAAAATATTTTCTGTCGATTAAGTTTTTGAGGGCTGATTTCGTTTCCTGTGATAAAAAACCTTCTGTTTCCATCGCCAAAGCTTTCAGGGGATCATTTGCAAGCTTCTGGCACCATTTTTGAGTGAATTGCCAAAAGTCAGATTTTTGCTGAAATTGTGACCCCGGGGCTTAGGGATTTTTTCAAAAAAATATTTTCTGCCGGTTAAGTTTTTGAGGGCTGATTTCTTGTCCTTTGATAAAAAGCCTTCTGTTTCCATCACCAAAGCTTTCAGGGGAGCATTTGAAACCGCTTCGCACCATTTTTGAGTGAATTGCCAAAAGTCAGATTTTTACTGAAATTGTGACCCCGGGGCTTTGGGATTTTTCAAAAAAATATTTTCTGCCAGTTAAGTTTTTGAGGGCTGATTTCTTGTCCTGTGATAAAAAGCCTTCTGTTTCCATCACCAAAGCTTTCAGGGGAGCATTTGAAACCGCTTCGCACCATTTTTGAGTGAATTGCCAAAAGTCAGATTTTTACTGAAATTGTGACCCCGGGGCTTTGGGATTTTTTCAAAAAAATATTTTCTGCCGATTAAGTTTTTGAGGGCTGATTTCTTGTCCTGTGATAAAAAGCCTTCTGTTTCCATCGCCAAAGCTTTCAGGGGATCATTTGCAAGCTTCTGGCACCATTTTTGAGTGAACTGCCAAAAGTCAGATTTTTGCTGAAATTGTGACCCCGGGGCTTAGGGATTTTTTCAAAAAAATATTTTCTGCCGGTTAAGTTTTTGAGGGCTAATTTCTTGTCCTGTGATAAAAAGCCTTCTGTTTCCATCACCAAAGCTTTCAGGGGAGCATTTGCAACCGGTTGGCACCATTTTTGAGTGAATTGCCAAAAGTCAGATTTTTGCTGAAATTGTGACCCCGGGGCTTAGGGATTTTTCAAAAAAATATTTTCTGCCAGTTAAGTTTTTGAGGGCTGATTTCTTGTCCTGTGATAAAAAACCTTCTGTTTCGAGTGCCAAACCTTTCAGGAGAGAATTTTCAAGCTTTTGGCACCATCTTTGAGTGAATTGCCAAAAGTCAGATTTTTGCTGAAATTGTGACCCCGGGGCTTTGGGATTTTTTCAAAAAAATATTTTCTGCCGATTAAGTTTTTGAGGGCTGATTTCGTTTCCTGTGATAAAAAGCCTTCTGTTTCCATCGCCAAAGCTTTCAGGGGATCATTTGCAAGCTTCTGGCACCATTTTTGAGTGAATTGCCAAAAGTCAGATTTTTGCTGAAATTGTGACCCCGGGGCTTAGGGATTTTTTCAAAAAAATATTTTCTGCCGGTTAAGTTTTTGAGGGCTGATTTCTTGTCCTGTGATAAAAAGCCTTCTGTTTCCATAACCAAAGCTTTCAGGGGAGCATTTGCAACCGCTTCGCACCATTTTTGAGTGAATTGCCAAAAGTCAGATTTTTGCTGAAATTGTGACCCCGGGGCTTTGGGATTTTTTCAAAAAAATATTTTCTGCCGATTAAGTTTTTGAGGGCTGATTTCGTGTCCTGTGATAAAAAGCCTTCTGTTTCCATCGCCAAAGCTTTCAGGGGATCATTTGCAAGCTTCTGGCACCATTTTTGAGTGAATTGCCAAAAGTCAGATTTTTGCTGAAATTGTGACCCCGGGGCTTAGGGATTTTTTCAAAAAAATATTTTCTGCCGGTTAAGTTTTTGAGGGCTGATTTCTTGTCCTGTGATAAAAAGCCTTCTGTTTCCATAACCAAAGCTTTCAGGGGAGCATTTGCAACCGCTTCGCACCATTTTTTAGTGAATTGCCAAAAGTCAGATTTTTGCTGAAATTGTGACCCCGGGGCTTAGGGATTTTTCAAAAAAATATTTTCTGCCAGTTAAGTTTTTGAGGGCTGATTTCTTGTCCTGTGATAAAAAACCTTCTGTTTCGAGTGCCAAACCTTTCAGGAGAGAATTTTCAAGCTTTTGGCACCATCTTTGAGTGAATTGCCAAAAGTCAGATTTTTGCTGAAATTGTGACCCCGGGGCTTAGGGATTTTTTCAAAAAAATATTTTCTGCCGGTTAAGTTTTTGAGGGCTGATTTCTTGTCCTGTTATAAAAGGCCTTCTGTTTCCATCGCCAAAGCTTTCAGGGGATCATTTGCAAGCTTCTGGCACCATTTTTGAGTGAATTGCCAAAAGTCATATTTTTGCTGAAATTGTGACCCCGGGGCTTAGGGATTTTTTCAAAAAAATATTTTCTGCCGGTTAAGTTTTTGTGGGCTGATTTCTTGTCCTTTGATAAAAAGCCTTCTGTTTCCATCACCAAAGCTTTCAGGGGAGCATTTGAAACCGCTTCGCACCATTTTTGAGTGAATTGCCAAAAGTCAGATTTTTACTGAAATTGTGACCCCGGGGCTTTGGGATTTTTCAAAAAAATATTTTCTGCCAGTTAAGTTTTTGAGGGCTGATTTCTTGTCCTGTGATAAAAAGCCTTCTGTTTCCATCGCCAAAGCTTTCAGGGGATCATTTGCAAGCTTCTGGCACCATTTTTGAGTGAACTGCCAAAAGTCAGATTTTTGCTGAAATTGTGACCCCGGGGCTTAGGGATTTTTTCAAAAAAATATTTTCTGCCGGTTAAGTTTTTGAGGGCTAATTTCTTGTCCTGTGATAAAAAGCCTTCTGTTTCCATCACCAAAGCTTTCAGGGGAGCATTTGCAACCGGTTGGCACCATTTTTGAGTGAATTGCCAAAAGTCAGATTTTTGGTGAAATTGTGGCCCCGGGGCTTAGGGATTTTTTCAAAAAAATATTTTCTGCCGGTTAAGTTTTTGAGGGCTGATTTCTTGTCCTGTTATAAAAGGCCTTCTGTTTCCATCGCCAAAGCTTTCAGGGGATCATTTGCAAGCTTCTCGCACCATTTTTGAGTGAATTGCCAAAAGTCAGATTTTTGCTGAAATTGTGACCCCGGGGCTTAGGGATTTTTCCAAAAAAATATTTTCTGCCGGTTAAGTTTTTGAGGGTTGATTTCTTGTCCTGTGATAAAAAGCCTTCTGTTTCGAGTGCCAAACCTTTCAGGAGAGCATTTTCAAGCTTTTGGCACCATTTTTGAGTGAATTGCGAAAAATCAGATTTTTTCTGAAATTGTGACCCCGGGGCTTAGGGATTTTTTCAAAAAAATATTTTCTGCCGGTTAAGTTTTTGAGGGCTGATTTCTTGTCCTGTTATAAAAGGCCTTCTGTTTCCATCGCCAAAGCTTTCAGGGGATCATTTGCAAGCTTCTGGCACCATTTTTGAGTGAATTGCCAAAAGTCAGATTTTTGCTGAAATTGTGACCCCGGGGCTTAGGGATTTTTTCAAAAAAATATTTTCTGCCGGTTAAGTTTTTGAGGGCTGATTTCTTGTCCTGTGATAAAAAGCCTTCTGTTTCCATCACCAAAGCTTTCAGGGGAGCATTTGCAACCGCTTCGCACCATTTTTGAGTGAATTGCCAAAAGTCAGATTTTTGCTGAAATTGTGACCCTGGGGCTTTGGGATTTTTTCAAAAAAATATTTTCTGCCGATTAAGTTTTTGAGGGCTGATTTCGTGTCCTGTGATAAAAAGCCTTCTGTTTCCATCGCCAAAGCTTTCAGGGGATCATTTGCAAGCTTCTGGCACCATTTTTGAGTGAATTGCCAAAAGTCAGATTTTTGCTGAAATTGTGACCCCGGGGCTTAGGGATTTTTTCAAAAAAATATTTTCTGCCGGTTAAGTTTTTGAGGGCTGATTTCTTGTCCTGTTATAAAAGGCCTTCTGTTTCCATGGCCAAAGCTTTCAGGGGATCATTTGCAAGCTTCTGGCACCATTTTTGAGTGAATTGCCAAAAGTCAGATTTTTGCTGAAATTGTGACCCCGGGGCTTAGGGATTTTTTCAAAAAAATATTTTCTGCCGGTTAAGTTTTTGAGGGCTGATTTCTTGTCCTGTGATAAAAAGCCTTCTGTTTCCCTCACCAAAGCTTTCAGGGGAGCATTTGCAACCGCTTCGCACCATTTTTGAGTGAATTGCCAAAAGTCAGATTTTTGCTGAAATTGTGACCCCGGGGCTTTGGGATTTTTTCAAAAAAATATTTTCTGCCGGTTAAGTTTTTGAGGGCTGATTTCGTGTCCTGTGATAAAAAGCCTTCTGTTTCCATCGCCAAAGCTTTCAGGGGATCATTTGCAAGCTTCTGGCACCATTTTTGAGTGAATTGCCAAAAGTCAGATTTTTGCTGAAATTGTGACCCCGGGGCTTAGGGATTTTTTCAAAAAAATATTTTCTGCCAGTTAAGTTTTTGAGGGCTGATTTCTTGTCCTGTGATAAAAAACCTTCTGTTTCGAGTGCCAAACCTTTCAGGAGAGCATTTGCAAGCTTCTGGCACCATTTTTGAGTGAATTGCCAAAAGTCAGATTTTGCTGAAATTGTGACCCCGGGGCTTAGGGATTTTTTCAAAAAAATATTTTCTGCCGGTTAAGTTTTTGAGGGCTGATTTCTTGTCCTGTGATAAAAAGCCTTCTGTTTCCATCACCAAAGCTTTCAGGGGAGCATTTGCAACTGCTTCGCACCATTTTTGAGTGAATTGCCAAAAGTCAGATTTTTGCTGAAATTGTGACCCCGGGGCTTTGGGATTTTTTCAAAAAAATATTTTCTGCCGATTAAGTTTTTGAGGGCTGATTTCGTGTCCTGTGATAAAAAGCCTTCTGTTTCCATCGCCAAAGCTTTCAGGGGATCATTTGCAAGCTTCTGGCACCATTCTTGAGTGAATTGCCAAAAGTCATATTTTTGCTGAAATTGTGACCCCGGGGCTTAGGGATTTTTTCAAAAAAATATTTTCTGCCGGTTAAGTTTTTGAGGGCTGATTTCTTGTCCTGTTATAAAAGGCCTTCTGTTTCCATCGCCAAAGCTTTCAGGGGATCATTTGCAAGCTTCTCGCACCATTTTTGAGTGAATTGCCAAAAGTCAGATTTTTGCTGAAATTGTGACCCCGGGGCTTAGGGATTTTTTCAAAAAAATATTTTCTGCCGGTTAAGTTTTTGAGGGATGATTTCTTGTCCTGTGATAAAAAGCCATCTGTTTCGAGTGCCAAACCTTTCAGGAGAGCATTTGCAAGCTTCTGGCACCATTTTTGAGTGAATTGCCAAAAGTCAGATTTTGCTGAAATTGTGACCCCGGGGCTTAGGGATTTTTTCAAAAAAATATTTTCTGCCGGTTAAGTTTTTGAGGGCTGATTTCTTGTCCTGTTATAAAAGGCCTTCTGTTTCCATCGCCAAAGCTTTCAGGGGATCATTTGCAAGCTTCTCGCACCATTTTTGAGTGAATTGCCAAAAGTCAGATTTTTGCTGAAATTGTGACCCCGGGGCTTAGGGATTTTTTCAAAAAAATATTTTCTGCCGGTTAAGTTTTTGAGGGCTGATTTCTTGTCCTGTGATAAAAAGCCTTCTGATTCCATCACCAAAGCTTTCAGGGGAGCATTTGCAACCGGTTGGCACCATTTTTGAGTGAATTGCCAAAAGTCAGATTTTTGCTGAAATTGTGACCCCGGGGCTTAGGGATTTTTTCAAAAAAATATTTTCTGCCGGTTAAGTTTTTGAGGGCTGATTTCTTGTCCTGTTCTAAAAGGCCTTCTGTTTCCATCGCCAAAGCTTTCAGGGGATCATTTGCAAGCTTCTCGCACCATTTTTGAGTGAATTGCCAAAAGTCAGATTTTTGCTGAAATTGTGACCCCGGGGCTTAGGGATTTTTCCAAAAAAATATTTTCTGCCGGTTAAGTTTTTGAGGGTTGATTTCTTGTCCTGTGATAAAAAGCCTTCTGTTTCGAGTGCCAAACCTTTCAGGAGAGCATTTTCAAGCTTTTGGCACCATTTTTGAGTGAATTGCGAAAAATCAGATTTTTTCTGAAATTGTGACCCCGGGGCTTAGGGATTTTTTCAAAAAAATATTTTCTGCCGGTTAAGTTTTTGAGGGCTGATTTCTTGTCCTGTTATAAAAGGCCTTCTGTTTCCATCGCCAAAGCTTTCAGGGGATCATTTGCAAGCTTCTGGCACCATTTTTGAGTGAATTGCCAAAAGTCAGATTTTTGCTGAAATTGTGACCCCGGGGCTTAGGGATTTTTTCAAAAAAATATTTTCTGCCGGTTAAGTTTTTGAGGGCTGATTTCTTGTCCTGTGATAAAAAGCCTTCTGTTTCCATCACCAAAGCTTTCAGGGGAGCATTTGCAACCGCTTCGCACCATTTTTGAGTGAATTGCCAAAAGTCAGATTTTTGCTGAAATTGTGACCCTGGGGCTTTGGGATTTTTTCAAAAAAATATTTTCTGCCGATTAAGTTTTTGAGGGTTGATTTCTTGTCCTGTGATAAAAAGCCTTCTGTTTCGAGTGCCAAAGCTTTCAGGAGAGCATTTTCAAGCTTTTGGCACCATTTTTGAGTGAATTGCGAAAAATCAGATTTTTGCTGAAATTGTGACCCCGGGGCTTAGGGATTTTTTCAAAAAAATATTTTCTGCCGGTTAAGTTTTTGAGGGCTGATTTCTTGTCCTGTTATAAAAGGCCTTCTGTTTCCATCGCCAAAGCTTTCAGGGGATCATTTGGAAGCTTCTCGCACCATTTTTGAGTGAATTGCCAAAAGTCAGATTTTTGCTGAAATTGTGACCCCGGGGCTTAGGGATTTTTTCAAAAAAATATTTTCTGCCGGTTAAGTTTTTGAGGGTTGATTTCTTGTCCTGTGATAAAAAGCCTTCTGTTTCGAGTGCCAAACCTTTCAGGAGAGCATTTGCAAGCTTCTGGCACCATTTTTGAGTGAATTGCCAAAAGTCAGATTTTGCTGAAATTGTGACCCCGGGGCTTAGGGATTTTTTCAAAAAAATATTTTCTGCCGGTTAAGTTTTTGAGGGCTGATTTCTTGTCCTGTTATAAAAGGCCTTCTGTTTCCATCGCCAAAGCTTTCAGGGGATCATTTGCAAGCTTCTCGCACCATTTTTGAGTGAATTGCCAAAAGTCAGATTTTTGCTGAAATTGTGACCCCGGGGCTTAGGGATTTTTTCAAAAAAATATTTTCTGCCGGTTAAGTTTTTGAGGGCTGATTTCTTGTCCTGTGATAAAAAGCCTTCTGATTCCATCACCAAAGCTTTCAGGGGAGCATTTGCAACCGGTTGGCACCATTTTTGAGTGAATTGCCAAAAGTCAGATTTTTGCTGAAATTGTGACCCCGGGGCTTAGGGATTTTTTCAAAAAAATATTTTCTGCCGGTTAAGTTTTTGAGGGCTGATTTCTTGTCCTGTTATAAAAGGCCTTCTGTTTCCATCGCCAAAGCTTTCAGGGGATCATTTGCAAGCTTTTGGCACCATTTTTGAGTGAATTGCGAAAAATCAGATTTTTTCTGAAATTGTGACCCCGGGGCTTAGGGATTTTTTCAAAAAAATATTTTCTGCCGGTTAAGTTTTTGAGGGCTGATTTCTTGTCCTGTTATAAAAGGCCTTCTGTTTCCATCGCCAAAGCTTTCAGGGGATCATTTGCAAGCTTCTGGCACCATTTTTGAGTGAATTGCCAAAAGTCAGATTTTTGCTGAAATTGTGACCCCGGGGCTTAGGGATTTTTTCAAAAAAATACTTTCTGCCGGTTAAGTTTTTGAGGGCTGATTTCTTGTCCTGTGATAAAAAGCCTTCTGTTTCCATCACCAAAGCTTTCAGGGGAGCATTTGCAACCGCTTCGCACCATTTTTGAGTGAATTGCCAAAAGTCAGATTTTTGCTGAAATTGTGACCCCGGGGCTTTGGGATTTTTTCAAAAAAATATTTTCTGCCGATTAAGTTTTTGAGGGCTGATTTCGTGTCCTGTGATAAAAAGCCTTCTGTTTCCATCGCCAAAGCTTTCAGGGGATCATTTGCAAGCTTCTGGCACCATTTTTGAGTGAATTGCCAAAAGTCAGATTTTTTCTGAAATTGTGACCCCGGGGCTTAGGGATTTTTTCAAAAAAATATTTTCTGCCGGTTAAGTTTTTGAGGGCTGATTTCTTGTCCTGTTATAAAAGGCCTTCTGTTTCCATCGCCAAAGCTTTCAAGGGATCATTTGCAAGGTTCTGGCACCATTTTTGAGTGAATTGCCAAAAGTCAGATTTTTGCTGAAATTGTGACCCCGGGGCTTAGGGATTTTTTCAAAAAAATATTTTCTGCCGGTTAAGTTTTTGAGGGTTGATTTCTTGTCCTGTGATAAAAAGCCTTCTGTTTCGAGTGCCAAACCTTTCAGGAGAGCATTTTCAAGCTTTTCGCACCATTTTTGAGTGAATTGCGAAAAATCAGATTTTTTCTGAAATTGTGACCCCGGGGCTTAGGGATTTTTTCAAAAAAATATTTTCTGCCGGTTAAGTTTTTGAGGGCTGATTTCTTGTCCTGTTATAAAAGGCCTTCTGTTTCCATCGCCAAAGCTTTCAGGGGATCATTTGCAAGCTTCTGGCACCATTTTTGAGTGAATTGCCAAAAGTCAGATTTTTGCTGAAATTGTGACCCCGGGGCTTAGGGATTTTTTCAAAAAAATATTTTCTGCCGGTTAAGTTTTTGAGGGCTGATTTCTTGTCCTGTGATAAAAAGCCTTCTGTTTCCATCACCAAAGCTTACAGGGGAGCATTTGCAACCGCTTCGCACCATTTTTGAGTGAATTGCCAAAAGTCAGATTTTTGCTGAAATTGTGACCCCGGGGCTTTGGGATTTTTTCAAAAAAATATTTTCTGCCGATTAAGTTTTTGAGGGCTGATTTCGTGTCGTGTGATAAAAAGCCTTCTGTTTCCATCGCCAAAGCTTTCAGGGGATCATTTGCAAGCTTCTGGCACCATTTTTGAGTGAATTGCCAAAAGTCAGATTTTTGCTGAAATTGTGACCCCGGGGCTTAGGGATTTTTTCAAAAAAATATTTTCTGCCGGTTAAGTTTTTGAGGGTTGATTTCTTGTCCTGTGATAAAAAGCCTTCTGTTTCGAGTGCCAAACCTTTCAGGAGAGCATTTTCAAGCTTTTCGCACCATTTTTGAGTGAATTGCGAAAAATCAGATTTTTTCTGAAATTGTGACCCCGGGGCTTAGGGATTTTTTCAAAAAAATATTTTCTGCCGATTAAGTTTTTGAGGGCTGATTTCGTGTCCTGTGATAAAAAGCCTTCTGTTTCCATCGCCAAAGCTTTCAGGGGATCATTTGCAAGCTTCTGGCACCATTTTTGAGTGAATTGCCAAAAGTCAGATTTTTGCTGAAATTGTGACCCTGGGGCTTAGGGATTTTTTTCAAAAAAATATTTTCTGCCAGTTAAGTTTTTGAGGGCTGATTTCTTGTCCTGTGATAAAAAACCTTCTGTTTCGAGTGCCAAACCTTTCAGGAGAGCATTTGCAAGCTTTTCGCACCATTTTTGAGTGAATTGCGAAAAATCAGATTTTTTCTGAAATTGTGACCCCGGGGCTTAGGGATTTTTTCAAAAAAATATTTTCTGCCGGTTAAGTTTTTGAGGGCTGATTTCTTGTCCTGTTATAAAAGGCCTTCTGTTTCCATCGCCAAAGCTTTCAGGGGATCATTTGCAAGCTTCTCGCACCATTTTTGAGTGAATTGCCAAAAGTCAGATTTTTGCTGAAATTGTGACCCCGGGGCTTAGGGATTTTTTCAAAAAAATATTTTCTGCCGGTTAAGTTTTTGAGGGCTGATTTCTTGTCCTGTGATAAAAAGCCTTCTGATTCCATCACCAAAGCTTTCAGGGGAGCATTTGCAACCGGTTGGCACCATTTTTGAGTGAATTGCGAAAAGTCAGATTTTTGCTGAAATTGTGACCCCGGGGCTTAGGGATTTTTTCAAAAAAATATTTTCTGCCGGTTAAGTTTTTGAGGGCTGATTTCTTGTCCTGTTATAAAAGGCCTTCTGTTTCCATCGCCAAAGCTTTCAGGGGATCATTTGCAAGCTTCTCGCACCATTTTTGAGTGAATTGCCAAAAGTCAGATTTTTGCTGAAATTGTGACCCCGGGGCTTAGGGATTTTTCCAAAAAAATATTTTCTGCCGGTTAAGTTTTTGAGGGTTGATTTCTTGTCCTGTGATAAAAAGCCTTCTGTTTCGAGTGCCAAACCTTTCAGGAGAGCATTTTCAAGCTTTTGGCACCATTTTTGAGTGAATTGCGAAAAATCAGATTTTTTCTGAAATTGTGACCCCGGGGCTTAGGGATTTTTTCAAAAAAATATTTTCTGCCGGTTAAGTTTTTGAGGGCTGATTTCTTGTCCTGTTATAAAAGGCCTTCTGTTTCCATCGCCAAAGCTTTCAGGGGATCATTTGCAAGCTTCTGGCACCATTTTTGAGTGAATTGCCAAAAGTCAGATTTTTGCTGAAATTGTGACCCCGGGGCTTAGGGATTTTTTCAAAAAAATATTTTCTGTCGGTTAAGTTTTTGAGGGCTGATTTCTTGTCCTGTGATAAAAAGCCTTCTGATTTCATCACCAAAGCTTTCAGGGGAGCATTTGCAACCGGTTGGCACCATTTTTGAGTGAATTGCCAAAAGTCAGATTTTTCCTGAAATTGTGACCCCGGGGCTTAGGGATTTTTTTAAAAAAATATTTTCTGCCGGTTAAGTTTTTGAGGGTTGATTTCTTGTCCTGTGATAAAAAGCCTTCTGTTTCGAGTGCCAAACCTTTCAGGAGAGCATTTTCAAGCTTTTGGCACCATTTTTGAGTGAATTGCGAAAAATCAGATTTTTTCTGAAATTGTGACCCCGGGGCTTAGGGATTTTTTCAAAAAAATATTTTCTGCCGGTTAAGTTTTTGAGGGCTGATTTCTTGTCCTGTTATAAAAGGCCTTCTGTTTCCATCGCCAAAGCTTTCAGGGGATCATTTGCAAGCTTCTGGCACCATTTTTGAGTGAATTGCCAAAAGTCAGATTTTTGCTGAAATTGTGACCCCGGGGCTTAGGGATTTTTTCAAAAAAATATTTTCTGCCGGTTAAGTTTTTGAGGGCTGATTTCTTGTCCTGTGATAAAAAGCCTTCTGTTTCAATCACCAAAGCTTTCAGGGGAGCATTTGCAACCGCTTCGCACCATTTTTGAGTGAATTGCCAAAAGTCAGATTTTTGCTGAAATTGTGACCCCGGGGCTTTGGGATTTTTTCAAAAAAATATTTTCTGCCGATTAAGTTTTTGAGGGCTGATTTCGTGTCCTGTGATAAAAAGCCTTCTGTTTCCATCGCCAAAGCTTTCAGGGGATCATTTGCAAGCTTCTGGCACCATTTTTGAGTGAATTGCCAAAAGTCAGATTTTTGCTGAAACTGTGACCCCGGGGCTTAGGGATTTTTTCAAAAAAATATTTTCTGCCGGTTAAGTTTTTGAGGGCTGATTTCTTGTCCTGTTATAAAAGGCCTTCGGTTTCCATCGCCAAAGCTTTCAGGGGAGCATTTGCAACCGCTTCGCACCATTTTTGAGTGAATTGCCAAAAGTCAGATTTTTACTGAAATTGTGACCCCGGGGCTTTGGGATTTTTTCAAAAAAATATTTTCTGCCGGTTAAGTTTTTGAGGGCTGATTTCATGTCCTGTGATAAAAAGCCTTCTGTTTCGTGTGCCAAACCTTTCAGGAGAGCATTTTCAAGCTTTTGGCACCATTTTTGAGTGAATTGCCAAAAGTCAGATTTTTGCTGAAATTGTGACCCCGGGGCTTAGGGATTTTTTCAAAAAAATATTTTCTGCTGGTTAAGTTTTTGAGTGCTGATTTCTTGTCCTCTGACAAAAAGCCTTCTGTTTCCATCGCCAAACCTTTCAGGAGAGCATTTTCAAGCTTTTGGCACCATTTTTGAGTGAATTGCGAAAAATCAGATTTTTTCTGAAATTGTGACCCCGGGGCTTAGGGATTTTTTCAAAAAAATATTTTCTGCCGGTTAAGTTTTTGAGGGCTGATTTCTTGTCCTGTTATAAAAGGCCTTCTGTTTCCATCGCCAAAGCTTTCAGGGGATCATTTGCAAGCTTCTGGAACCATTTTTGAGTGAATTGCCAAAAGTCAGATTTTTGCTGAAATTGTGACCCCCGGGGCTTAGGGATTTATTCAAAAAAATATCTTCTGACGGTTAAGTTTTTGAGGGTTGATTTCTTGTCCTGTGATAAAAAGCCTTCTGTTTCGAGTGCCAAACCTTTCAGGAGAGCATTTTCAAGCTTTTGGCACCATTTTTGAGTGAATTGCCAAAAGTCAGATTTTTACTGAGATTGTGACCCCGGGGCTTAGGGATTTTTTCAAAAAAATATTTTCTGCCGGTTAAGTTTTTGAGGGCTGATTTCTTGTCCTGTGATAAAAAGCCTTCTGTTTCCATCACCAAAGCTTTCAGGGGAGCATTTGCAACCGCTTCGCACCATTTTTGAGTGAATTGCCAAAAGTCAGATTTTTGCTGAAATTGTGACCCCGGGGCTTTGGGATTTTTTCAAAAAAAATATTTTCTGCGGATTAAGTTTTTGAGGGCTGCATTCGTGTCCTGTGATAAAAAGCCTTCTGTTTCCATCGCCAAAGCTTTCAGGGGATCATTTGCAAGCTTCTGGCACCATTTTTGAGTGAATTGCCAAAAGTCAGATTTTTGCTGAAATTGTGACCCCGGGGCTTAGGGATTTTTTCAAAAAAATATTTTCTGCCGGTTAAGTTTTTGAGGGCTGATTTCTTGTCCTGTGATAAAAAGCCTTCTGTTTCGAGTGCCAAACCTTTCAGGAGAGCATTTTCAAGCTTTTGGCACCATCTTTGAGTGAATTGCCAAAAGTCAGATTTTTGCTGAAATTGTGACCCCGGGGCTTAGGGATTTTTTCAAAAAAATATTTTCTGCCGGTTAAGTTTTTGAGGGTTGATTTCTTGTCCTGTGATAAAAAGCCTTCTGTTTCGAGTGCCAAACCTTTCAGGAGAGCATTTTCAAGCTTTTGGCACCATTTTTGAGTGAATTGCGAAAAATCAGATTTTTTCTGAAATTGTGACTCCGGGGCTTAGGGATTTTTTCAAAAAAATATTTTCTGCCGGTTAAGTTTTTGAGGGCTGATTTCTTGTCCTGTGATAAAAAGCCTTCTGTTTCCATCACCAAAGCTTTCAGCGGAGCATTTGCAACCGCTTCGCACCATTTTTGAGTGAATTGCCAAAAGTCAGATTTTTGCTGAAATTGTGACCCCGGGGCTTTGGGATTTTTTCAAAAAAATATTTTCTGCCGATTAAGTTTTTGAGGGCTGATTTCGTGTCCTGTGATAAAAAGCCTTCTGTTTCCATCGCCAAAGCTTTCAGGGGATCATTTGCAAGCTTCTGGCACCATTTTTGAGTGAATTGCCAAAAGTCAGATTTTTGCTGAAATTGTGACCCCGGGGCTTAGGGATTTTTTCAAAAAAATATTTTCTGCCAGTTAAGTTTTTGAGGGCTGATTTCTTGTCCTGTGATAAAAAACCTTCTGTTTCGAGTGCCAAACCTTTCAGGAGAGCATTTGCAAGCTTCTGGCACCATTTTTGAGTGAATTGCCAAAAGTCAGATTTTGCTGAAATTGTGACCCCGGGGCTTAGGGATTTTTTCAAAAAAATATTTTCTGCCGGTTAAGTTTTTGAGGGCTGATTTCTTGTCCTGTTATAAAAGTCCTTCTGTTTCCATCGCCAAAGCTTTCAGGGGATCATTTGCAAGCTTCTCGCACCATTTTTGAGTGAATTGCCAAAAGTCAGATTTTTGCTGAAATTGTGACCCCGGGGCTTAGGGATTTTTTCAAAAAAATATTTTCTGCCGGTTAAGTTTTTGAGGGCTGATTTCTTGTCCTGTGATAAAAAGCCTTCTGTTTCCATCACCAAAGCTTTCAGGGGAGCATTTGCAACCGCTTCGCACCATTTTTGAGTGAATTGCCAAAAGTCAGATTTTTGCTGAAATTGTGACCCCGGGGCTTTGGGATTTTTTCAAAAAAAATATTTTCTGCCGATTAAGTTTTTGAGGGCTGCATTCATGTCCTGTGATAAAAAGCCTTCTGTTTCCATCGCCAAAGCTTTCAGGGGATCATTTGCAAGCTTCTGGCACCATTTTTGAGTGAATTGCCAAAAGTCAGATTTTTGCTGAAATTGTGACCCCGGGGCTTAGGGATTTTTTCAAAAAAATATTTTCTGCCGGTTAAGTTTTTGAGGGCTGATTTCTTGTCCTGTTATAAACGGCCTTCTGTTTCCATCGCCAAAGCTTTCAGGGGATCATTTGCAAGCTTCTCGCACCATTTTTGAGTGAATTGCCAAAAGTCAGATTTTTGCTGAAATTGTGACCCCGGGGCTTAGGGATTTTTTCAAAAAAATATTTTCTGCCGGTTAAGTTTTTGAGGGTTGATTTCTTGTCCTGTGATAAAAAGCCTTCTGTTTCGAGTGCCAAACCTTTCAGGAGAGCATTTTCAAGCTTTTGGCACCATTTTTGAGTGAATTGCGAAAAATCAGATTTTTTCTGAAATTGTGACCCCGGGGCTTAGGGATTTTTTCAAAAAAATATTTTCTGCCGGTTAAGTTTTTGAGGGCTGATTTCTTGTCCTGTGATAAAAAGCCTTCTGTTTCCATCACCAAAGCTTTCAGTGGAGCATTTGCAACCGCTTCGCACCATTTTTGAGTGAATTGCCAAAAGTCAGATTTTTGCTGAAATTGTGACCCCGGGGCTTAGGGATTTTTTCAAAAAAATATTTTCTGCCAGTTAAGTTTTTGAGGGCTGATTTCTTGTCCTGTGATAAAAAACCTTCTGTTTCGAGTGCCAAACCTTTCAGGAGAGCATTTGCAAGCTTCTGGCACCATTTTTGAGTGAATTGCCAAAAGTCAGATTTTGCTGAAATTGTGACCCCGGGGCTTAGGGATTTTTTCAAAAAAATATTTTCTGCCGGTTAAGTTTTTGAGGGTTGATTTCTTGTCCTGTGATAAAAAGCCTTCTGTTTCGAGTGCCAAACCTTTCAGGAGAGCATTTTCAAGCTTTTGGCACCATTTTTGAGTGAATTGCGAAAAATCAGATTTTTTCTGAAATTGTGACTCCGGGGCTTAGGGATTTTTTCAAAAAAATATTTTCTGCCGGTTAAGTTTTTGAGGGCTGATTTCTTGTCCTGTGATAAAAAGCCTTCTGTTTCCATCACCAAAGCTTTCAGCGGAGCATTTGCAACCGCTTCGCACCATTTTTGAGTGAATTGCCAAAAGTCAGATTTTTGCTGAAATTGTGACCCCGGGGCTTTGGGATTTTTTCAAAAAAATATTTTCTGCCGATTAAGTTTTTGAGGGCTGATTTCGTGTCCTGTGATAAAAAGCCTTCTGTTTCCATCGCCAAAGCTTTCAGGGGATCATTTGCAAGCTTCTGGCACCATTTTTGAGTGAATTGCCAAAAGTCAGATTTTTGCTGAAATTGTGACCCCGGGGCTTAGGGATTTTTTCAAAAAAATATTTTCTGCCAGTTAAGTTTTTGAGGGCTGATTTCTTGTCCTGTGATAAAAAACCTTCTGTTTCGAGTGCCAAACCTTTCAGGAGAGCATTTGCAAGCTTCTGGCACCATTTTTGAGTGAATTGCCAAAAGTCAGATTTTGCTGAAATTGTGACCCCGGGGCTTAGGGATTTTTTCAAAAAAATATTTTCTGCCGGTTAAGTTTTTGAGGGCTGATTTCTTGTCCTGTTATAAAAGTCCTTCTGTTTCCATCGCCAAAGCTTTCAGGGGATCATTTGCAAGCTTCTCGCACCATTTTTGAGTGAATTGCCAAAAGTCAGATTTTTGCTGAAATTGTGACCCCGGGGCTTAGGGATTTTTTCAAAAAAATATTTTCTGCCGGTTAAGTTTTTGAGGGCTGATTTCTTGTCCTGTGATAAAAAGCCTTCTGTTTCCATCACCAAAGCTTTCAGGGGAGCATTTGCAACCGCTTCGCACCATTTTTGAGTGAATTGCCAAAAGTCAGATTTTTGCTGAAATTGTGACCCCGGGGCTTTGGGATTTTTTCAAAAAAAATATTTTCTGCCGATTAAGTTTTTGAGGGCTGCATTCATGTCCTGTGATAAAAAGCCTTCTGTTTCCATCGCCAAAGCTTTCAGGGGATCATTTGCAAGCTTCTGGCACCATTTTTGAGTGAATTGCCAAAAGTCAGATTTTTGCTGAAATTGTGACCCCGGGGCTTAGGGATTTTTTCAAAAAAATATTTTCTGCCGGTTAAGTTTTTGAGGGCTGATTTCTTGTCCTGTTATAAACGGCCTTCTGTTTCCATCGCCAAAGCTTTCAGGGGATCATTTGCAAGCTTCTCGCACCATTTTTGAGTGAATTGCCAAAAGTCAGATTTTTGCTGAAATTGTGACCCCGGGGCTTAGGGATTTTTTCAAAAAAATATTTTCTGCCGGTTAAGTTTTTGAGGGTTGATTTCTTGTCCTGTGATAAAAAGCCTTCTGTTTCGAGTGCCAAACCTTTCAGGAGAGCATTTGCAAGCTTCTGGCACCATTTTTGAGTGAATTGCCAAAAGTCAGATTTTGCTGAAATTGTGACCCCGGGGCTTAGGGATTTTTTCAAAAAAATATTTTCTGCCGGTTAAGTTTTTGAGGGCTGATTTCTTGTCCTGTTATAAAAGGCCTTCTGTTTCCATCGCCAAAGCTTTCAGGGGATCATTTGCAAGCTTCTCGCACCATTTTTGAGTGAATTGCCAAAAGTCAGATTTTTGCTGAAATTGTGACCCCGGGGCTTAGGGATTTTTTCAAAAAAATATTTTCTGCCGGTTAAGTTTTTGAGGGCTAATTTCTTGTCCTGTGATAAAAAGCCTTCTGTTTCCATCACCAAAGCTTTCAGGGGAGCATTTGCAACCGCTTCGCACCATTTTTGAGTGAATTGCCAAAAGTCAGATTTTTACTGAAATTGTGACCCCGGGGCTTTGGGATTTTTTCAAAAAAATATTTTCTGCCGGTTAAGTTTTTGACGGCTGATTTCTTGTCCTGTGATAAAAAGCCTTCTGTTTCGAGTGCCAAACCTTTCAGGAGAGCATTTTCAAGCTTTTGGCACCATTTTTGAGTGAATAGCGAAAAATCAGATTTTTTCTGAAATTGTGACCCCGGGGCTTAGGGATTTTTTCAAAAAAATATTTTCTGCCGGTTAAGTTTTTGAGGGCTGATTTCTTGTCCTGTGATAAAAAGCCTTCTGTTTCCATCACCAAAGCTTTCAGCGGAGCATTTGCAACCGCTTCGCACCATTTTTGAGTGAATTGCCAAAAGTCAGATTTTTGCTGAAATTGTGACCCCGGGGCTTTGGGATTTTTTCAAAAAAATATTTTCTGCCGATTAAGTTTTTGAGGGCTGATTTCGTGTCCTGTGATAAAAAGCCTTCTGTTTCCATCGCCAAAGCTTTCAGGGGATCATTTGCAAGCTTCTGGCACCATTTTTGAGTGAATTGCCAAAAGTCAGATTTTTGCTGAAATTGTGACCCCGGGGCTTAGGGATTTTTTCAAAAAAATATTTTCTGCCAGTTAAGTTTTTGAGGGCTGATTTCTTGTCCTGTGATAAAAAACCTTCTGTTTCGAGTGCCAAACCTTTCAGGAGAGCATTTGCAAGCTTCTGGCACCATTTTTGAGTGAATTGCCAAAAGTCAGATTTTGCTGAAATTGTGACCCCGGGGCTTAGGGATTTTTTCAAAAAAATATTTTCTGCCGGTTAAGTTTTTGAGGGCTGATTTCTTGTCCTGTTATAAAAGGCCTTCTGTTTCCATCGCCAAAGCTTTCAGGGGATCATTTGCAAGCTTCTCGCACCATTTTTGAGTGAATTGCCAAAAGTCAGATTTTTGCTGAAATTGTGACCCCGGGGCTTAGGGATTTTTTCAAAAAAATATTTTCTGCCGGTTAAGTTTTTGAGGGCTGATTTCTTGTCCTGTGATAAAAAGCCTTCTGTTTCCATCACCAAAGCTTTCAGGGGAGCATCTGCAACCGCTTCGCACCATTTTTGAGTGAATTGCCAAAAGTCAGATTTTTGCTGAAATTGTGACCCCGGGGCTTAGGGATTTTTTCAAAAAAATATTTTCTGCCGGTTAAGTTTTTGACGGCTGATTTCATGTCCTGTGATAAAAAGCCTTCTGTTTCGTGTGCCAAACCTTTCAGGAGAGCATTTTCAAGCTTTTGGCACCATTTTTGAGTGAATTGCCAAAAGTCAGATTTTTGCTGAAATTGTGACCCCGGGGCTTAGGGATTTTTTCAAAAAAATATTTTCTGCCGGTTAAGTTTTTGAGGGCTGATTTCTTGTCCTGTGATAAAAAGCCTTCTGATTCCATCACCAAAGCTTTCAGGGGAGCATTTGCAACCGGTTGGCACCATTTTTGAGTGAATTGCCAAAAGTCAGATTTTTGCTGAAATTGTGACCCCGGGGCTTAGGGATTTTTTCAAAAAAATATTTTCTGCCGGTTAAGTTTTTGAGGGCTGATTTCTTGTCCTGTTATAAAAGGCCTTCTGTTTCCATCGCCAAAGCTTTCAGGGGATCATTTGCAAGCTTCTGGCACCATTTTTGAGTGAATTGCCAAAAGTCAGATTTTTGCTGAAATTGTGACCCCGGGGCTTAGGGATTTTTTCAAAAAAATATTTTCTGCCGGTTAAGTTTTTGAGGGCTGATTTCTTGTCTTGTGATAAAAAGCCTTCTGATTCCATCACCAAAGCTTTCAGGGGAGCATTTGCAACCGCTTCGCACCATTTTTGAGTGAATTGCCAAAAGTCAGATTTTTACTGAAATTGTGACCCCGGGGCTTTGGGATTTTTTCAAAAAAATATTTTCTGCCGGTTAAGTTTTTGAGGGCTGATTTCATGTCCTGTGATAAAAAGCCTTCTGTTTCGTGTGCCAAACCTTTCAGGAGAGCATTTTCAAGCTTTTGGCACCATTTTTGAGTGAATTGCCAAAAGTCAGATTTTTGCTGAAATTGTGACCCCGGGGCTTAGGGATTTTTTCAAAAAAATATTTTCTGCTGGTTAAGTTTTTGAGGGCTGATTTCTTGTCCTGTGATAAAAAGCCTTCTGTTTCCATCGCCAAAGCTTTCAGGGGATCATTTGCAACTGGTTGGCACTATTTTTGAGTGAATTGCCCAAAGTCAGATTTTTCCTGAAATTGTGACCCCGGGGCTTAGGGATTTTTTTAAAAAAATATTTTCTGCCGGTTAAGTTTTTGAGGGCTGATTTCTTGTCCTGTGATAAAAAGCCTTCTGTTTCGAGTGCCAAACCTTTCAGGAGAGCATTTGCAAGATTCTGGCACCATTTTTGAGTGAATTGCCAAAAGTCAGATTTTTGCTGAAATTGTGACCCCGGGGCTTTGGGATTTTTTCAAAAAAATATTTTCTGCCGATTAAGTTTTTGAGGGCTGATTTCGTGTCCTGTGATAAAAAGCCTTCTGTTTCCATCGCCAAAGATTTCAGGGGATCATTTGCAAGCTTCTGGCACCATTTTTGACTGAATTGCCAAAAGTCAGATTTTTGCTGAAATTGTGACCCCGGGGCTTAGGGATTTTTTCAAGAAAATATTTTCTGCCAGTTAAGTTTTTGAGGGCTGATTTCTTGTCCTGTGATAAAAAACCTTCTGTTTCGAGTGCCAAACCTTTCAGGAGAGCATTTGCAAGCTTCTGGCACCATTTTTGAGTGAATTGCCAAAAGTCAGATTTTGCTGAAATTGTGACCCCGGGGCTTAGGGATTTTTTCAAAAAATTATTTTCTGCCGGTTAAGTTTTTGAGGGCTGATTTCTTGTCCTGTGATAAAAAGCCTTCTGATTCCATCACCAAAGCTTTCAGGGGAGCATTTGCAACCGGTTGGCACCATTTTTGAGTGAACTGCCAAAAGTCAGATTTTTGCTGAAATTGTGACCCCGGGGCTTAGGGATTTTTTCAAAAAAATATTTTCTGCCGTTTAAGTTTTTGAGGGCTGATTTCTTGTCCTGTTATAAAAGGCCTTCTGTTTCCATCGCCAAAGCTTTCAGGGGATCATTTGCAAGCTTCTGGCACCATTTTTGAGTGAATTGCCAAAAGTCAGATTTTTGCTGAAATTGTGACCCCGGGGCTTAGGGATTTTTTCAAAAAAATATTTTCTGCCGGTTAAGTTTTTGAGGGTTGATTTCTTGTCCTGTGATAAAAAGCCTTCTGTTTCGTGTGCCAAACCTTTCAGGAGAGCATTTTGAAGCTTTTGGCACCATTTTTGAGTGAATTGCCAAAAGTCAGATTTTTGCTGAAATTGTGACCCCGGGGCTTAGGTATTTTTTTAAAAAAATATTTTCTGCCGGTTAAGTTTTTGAGGGCTGATTTCTTGTCCTGTTATAAAAGGCCTTCTGTTTCCATCGCCAAAGCTTTCAGGGGATCATTTGCAAGCTTCTCGCACCATTTTTGAGTGAATTGCCAAAAGTCAGATTTTTGCTGAAATTGTGACCCCGGGGCTTAGGGATTTTTTCAAAAAAATATTTTCTGCCGGTTAAGTTTTTGAGGGCTGATTTCTTGTCCTGTGATAAAAAGCCTTCTGATTCCATCACCAAAGCTTTCAGGGGAGCATTTGCAACCGGTTGGCACCATTTTTGAGTGAATTGCCAAAAGTCAGATTTTTGCTGAAATTGTGACCCCGGGGCTTAGGGATTTTTTCAAAAAAATATTTTCTGCCGGTTAAGTTTTTGAGGGCTGATTTCTTGTCCTGTTATAAAAGGCCTTCTGTTTCCATCGCCAAAGCTTTCAGGGGATCATTTGCAAGCTTCTCGCACCATTTTTGAGAGAATTGCCAAAACTCAGATTTTTGCTGAAATTGTGACCCCGGGGCTTAGGGATTTTTTCAAAAAAATATTTTCTGCCGGTTAAGTTTTTGAGGGTTGATTTCTTGTCCTGTGATAAAAAGCCTTCTGTTTCGAGTGCCAAACCTTTCAGGAGAGCATTTTCAAGCTTTTGGCACCATTTTTGAGTGAATTGCGAAAAATCAGATTTTTTCTGAAATTGTGACCCCGGGGCTTAGGGATTTTTTCAAAAAAATATTTTCGGCCGGTTAAGTTTTTGAGGGCTGATTTCTTGTCCTGTTATAAAAGGCCTTCTGTTTCCATCGCCAAAGCTTTCAGGGGATCATTTGCAAGCTTCTGGCACCATTTTTGAGTGAATTGCCAAAAGTCAGATTTTTGCTGAAATTGTGACCCCGGGGCTTAGGGATTTTTTCAAAAAAATATTTTCTGCCGGTTAAGTTTTTGAGGGCTGATTTCTTGTCTTGTGATAAAAAGCCTTCTGATTCCATCACCAAAGCTTTCAGGGGAGCATTTGCAACCGCTTCGCACCATTTTTGAGTGAATTGCCAAAAGTCAGATTTTTACTGAAATTGTGACCCCGGGGCTTTGGGATTTTTTCAAGAAAATATTTTCTGCCAGTTAAGTTTTTGAGGGCTGATTTCTTGTCCTGTGATAAAAAACCTTCTGTTTCGAGTGCCAAACCTTTCAGGAGAGCATTTGCAAGCTTCTGGCACCATTTTTGAGTGAATTGCCAAAAGTCAGATTTTGCTGAAATTGTGACCCCGGGGCTTAGGGATTTTTTCAAAAAAATATTTTCTGCCGGTTAAGTTTTTGAGGGCTGATTTCTTGTCCTGTGATAAAAAGCCTTCTGATTCCATCACCAAAGCTTTCAGGGGATCATTTGCAAGCTTCTGGCAGAATTTTTGAGAGAATTGCCAAAAGTCAGATTTTTGCTGAAATTGTGACCCCGGGGCTTAGGGATTTTTTCAAGAAAATATTTTCTGCCAGTTAAGTTTTTGAGGGCTGATTTCTTGTCCTGTGATAAAAAACCTTCTGTTTCGAGTGCCAAACATTTCAGGAGAGCATTTGCAAGCTTCTGGCACCATTTTTGAGTGAATTGCCAAAAGTCAGATTTTGCTGAAATTGTGACCCCGGGGCTTAGGGATTTTTTCAAAAAAATATTTTCTGCCGGTTAAGTTTTTGAGGGCTGATTTCTTGTCCTGTGATAAAAAGCCTTCTGTTTCCATCGCCAAAGCTTTCAGGGGATCATTTGCAACTGGTTGGCACTATTTTTGAGTGAATTGCCAAAAGTCAGATTTTTGCTGAAATTGTGACCCCGGGGCTTAGGGATTTTTTTAAAAAAATATTTTCTGCCGGTTAAGTTTTTGAGGGCTGATTTCTTGTCCTGTGATAAAAAGCCTTCTGTTTCGAGTGCCAAACCTTTCAGGAGAGCATTTGCAAGATTCTGGCACCATTTTTGAGTGAATTGCCAAAAGTCAGATTTTGCTGAAATTGTGACCCCGGGGCTTAGGGATTTTTTCAAAAAAATATTTTCTGCCGGTTAAGTTTTTGAGGGCTGATTTCTTGTCCTGTGATAAAAAGCCTTCTGATTCCATCACCAAAGCTTTCAGGGGAGCATTTGCAAGCTTCTGGCACCATTTTTGAGTGAATTGCCAAAAGTCAGATTTTTGCTGAAATTGTGACCCCGGGGCTTAGGGATTTTTTCAAGAAAATATTTTCTGCCAGTTAAGTTTTTGAGGGCTGATTTCTTGTCCTGTGATAAAAAACCTTCTGTTTCGAGTGCCAAACCTTTCAGGAGAGCATTTGCAAGCTTCTGGCACCATTTTTGAGTGAATTGCCAAAAGTCAGATTTTGCTGAAATTGTGACCCCGGGGCTTAGGGATTTTTTCAAAAAAATATTTTCTGCCGGTTAAGTTTTTGAGGGCTGATTTCTTGTCCTGTGATAAAAAGCCTTCTGATTCCATCACCAAAGCTTTCAGGGGAGCATTTGCAACCGGTTGGCACCATTTTTGAGTGAATTGCCAAAAGTCAGATTTTTGCTGAAATTGTGACCCCGGGGCTTAGGGATTTTTTCAAAAAAATATTTTCTGCTGTTTAAGTTTTTGAGGGCTGATTTCTTGTCCTGTTATAAAAGGCCTTCTGTTTCCATCGCCAAAGCTTTCAGGGGATCATTTGCAAGCTTCTGGCACCATTTTTGAGTGAATTGCCAAAAGTCAGATTTTTGCTGAAATTGTGACCCCGGGGCTTAGGGATTTTTTCAAAAAAATATTTTCTGCCGGTTAAGTTTTTGAGGGCGGATTTCTTGTCCTGTGATAAAAAGCCTTCTGATTCCATCACCAAAGCTTTCAGGGGAGCATTTGCAACCGCTTCGCACCATTTTTGAGTGAATTGCCAAAAGTCAGATTTTTACTGAAATTGTGACCCCGGGGCTTTGGGATTTTTTCAAAAAAATATTTTCTGCCGGTTAAGTTTTTGAGGGCTGATTTCATGTCCTGTGATAAAAAGCCTTCTGTTTCGTGTGCCAAACCTTTCAGGAGAGCATTTTCAAGCTTTTGGCACCATTTTTGAGTGAATTGCCAAAAGTCAGATTTTTGCTGAAATTGTGACCCCGGGGCTTAGGGATTTTTTCAAAAAAATATTTTCTGCTGGTTAAGTTTTTGAGGGCTGATTTCTTGTCCTGTGATAAAAAGCCTTCTGTTTCCATCGCCAAAGCTTTCAGGGGATCATTTGCAACTGGTTGGCACTATTTTTGAGTGAATTGCCAAAAGTCAGATTTTTGCTGAAATTGTGACCCCGGGGCTTAGGGATTTTTTTAAAAAAATATTTTCTGCCGGTTAAGTTTTTGAGGGCTGATTTCTTGTCCTGTGATAAAAAGCCTTCTGTTTCGAGTGCCAAACCTTTCAGGAGAGCATTTGCAAGATTCTGGCACCATTTTTGAGTGAATTGCCAAAAGTCAGATTTATTGCTGAAATTGTGACCCCGGGGCTTAGGGATTTTTTCAAAAAAATATTTTCTGCCGATTAAGTTTTTGAGGGCTGATTTCGTGTACTGTGATAAAAAGCCTTCTGTTTCCATCGCCAAAGCTTTCAGGGGATCATTTGCAAGCTTCTGGCACCATTTTTGAGTGAATTGCCAAAAGTCAGATTTTTGCTGAAATTGTGACCCCGGGGCTTAGGGATTTTTTCAAAAAAATATTTTCTGCCAGTTAAGTTTTTGAGGGCTGATTTCTTGTCCTGTGATAAAAAACCTTCTGTTTCGAGTGCCAAACCTTTCAGGAGAGCATTTGCAAGCTTCTGGCACCATTTTTGAGTGAATTGCCAAAAGTCAGATTTTGCTGAAATTGTGACCCCGGGGCTTAGGGATTTTTTCAAAAAAATATTTTCTGCCGGTTAAGTTTTTGAGGGCTGATTTCTTGTCCTGTGATAAAAAGCCTTCTGATTCCATCACCAAAGCTTTCAGGGGAGCATTTGCAACCGGTTGGCACCATTTTTGAGTGAATTGCCAAAAGTCAGATTTTGCTGAAATTGTGACCCCGGGGCTTAGGGATTTTTTCAAAAAAATATTTTCTGCCGGTTAAATTTTTGAGGGCTGATTTCTTGTCCTGTGATAAAAAGCCTTCTGATTCCATCACCAAAGCTTTCAGGGGATCATTTGCAAGCTTCTGGCACCATTTTTGAGTGAATTGCCAAAAGTCAGATTTTTGCTGAAATTGTGACCCCGGGGCTTAGGGATTTTTTCAAAAAAATATTTTCTGCCGGTTAAGTTTTTGAGGGCTGATTTCTTGTCCTGTGATAAAAAGCCTTCTGATTCCATCACCAAAGCTTTCAGGGGAGCATTTGCAACCGCTTCGCACCATTTTTGAGTGAATTGCCAAAAGTCAGATTTTTACTGAAATTGTGACCCCGGGGCTTTGGGATTTTTTCAAAAAAATATTTTCTGCCGGTTAAGTTTTTGAGGGCTGATTTCATGTCCTGTGATAAAAAGCCTTCTGTTTCGAGTGCCAAACCTTTCAGGAGAGCATTTTCAAGCTTTTGGCACCATTTTTGAGTGAATTGCCAAAAGTCAGATTTTTGCTGAAATTGTGACCCCGGGGCTTAGGGATTTTTTCAAAAAAATATTTTCTGCTGGTTAAGTTTTTGAGGGCTGATTTCTTGTCCTGTGATAAAAAGCCTTCTGTTTCCATCACCAAAGCTTTCAGGGGAGCATTTGCAACCGCTTCGCACCATTTTTGAGTGAATTGCCAAAAGTCAGATTTTTACTGAAATTGTGACCCCGGGGCTTAGGGATTTTTTAAAAAAAATATTTTCTGCCGGTTAAGTTTTTGAGGGCTGATTTCTTGTCCTGTGATAAAAAGCCTTCTGTTTCGAATGCCAAACCTTTCAGGAGAGCATTTGCAAGATTCTGGCACCATTTTTGAGTGAATTGCCAAAAGTCAGATTTTTGCTGAAATTGTGACCCCAGGGCTTAGGGATTTTTTCAAAAAAATATTTTCTGCCGGTTAAGTTTTTGAGGGCTGATTTCTTGTCCAGTGATAAAAAGCCTTCTGTTTCCATCACCAAAGCTTTCAGGGGAGCATTTGCAACCGCTTCGCACCATTTTTGAGTGAATTGCCAAAAGCCAGATTTTTGCTGAAATTGTGACCCCGGGGCTTTGGGATTTTTTCAAAAAAATATTTTCTGCCGATTAAGTTTTTGAGGGCTGATTTCGTGTCCTGTGATAAAAAGCCTTCTGTTTCCATCGCCAAAGCTTTCAGGGGATCATTTGCAAGCTTCTGGCACCATTTTTGAGTGAATTGCCAAAAGTCAGATTTTTGCTGAAATTGTGACCCCGGGGCTTAGGGATTTTTTCAAAAAAATATTTTCTGCCAGTTAAGTTTTTGAGGGCTGATTTCTTGTCCTCTGATAAAAAGCCTTCTGTTTTGAGTGCCAAACCTTTCAGGAGAGCATTTTCAAGCTTTTGGCACCATCTTTGAGTGAATTGCCAAAAGTCAGATTTTTGCTGAAATTGTGACCCCGGGGCTTAGGGATTTTGTCAAAAAAATATTTTCTGCCGGTTAAGTTTTTGAGGGCTGATTTCTTGTCCTGTGATAAAAAGCCTTCTGTTTCCATCACCAAAGCTTTCAGGGGAGCATTTGCAACCGGTTGGCACCATTTTTGAGTGAATTGCCAAAAGTCAGATTTTTGCTGAAATTGTGACCCCGGGGCTTAGGGATTTTTTCAAAAAAATATTTTCTGCCGGTTAAGTTTTTGAGGGTTGATTTCTTCTCCTGTTATAAAAGGCCTTCTGTTTCCATCGCCAAAGCTTTCAGGGGATCATTTGAAAGCTTCTGGCACCATTTTTGAGTGAATTGCCAAAAGTCAGATTTTTGCTGAAATTGTGACCCCGGGGCTTAGGGATTTTTTCCAAAAAATATTTTCTGCCAGTTAAGTTTTTGAGGGCTGATTTCTTGTCCTGTGATAAAAAGCCTTCTGTTTCAAGTGCCAAACCTTTCATGAGAGCATTTTCAAGCTTTTGGCACCATCTTTGAGTGAATTGCGAAAAATCAGATTTTTTCTGAAATTGTGACCCCGGGGCTTAGGGATTTTTTCAAAAAAATATTTTCTGCCGGTTAAGTTTTTGAGGGCTGATTTCTTGTCCTGTTATAAAAGGCCTTCTGTTTCCATCGCCAAAGCTTTCAGGGGATCATTTGCAAGCTTCTGGCACCATTTTTGAGTGAATTGCCAAAAGTCAGATTTTTGCTGAAATTGTGACCCCGGGGCTTAGGGATTTTTTCAAAAAAATATTTTCTGCCGGTTAAGTTTTTGAGGGCTGATTTCTTGTCCTGTGATAAAAAGCCTTCTGTTTCGAGTGCCAAACCTTTCAGGAGAGCATTTGCAAGATTCTGGCACCATTTTTGAGTGAATTGCCAAAAGTCAGATTTTGCTGAAATTGTGACCCCGGGGCTTAGGGATTTTTTCAAAAAAATATTTTCTGCCGGTTAAGTTTTTGAGGGCTGATTTCTTGTCCTGTGATAAAAAGCCTTCTGATTCCATCACCAAAGCTTTCAGGGGATCATTTGCAAGCTTCTGGCACCATTTTTGAGTGAATTGCCAAAAGTCAGATTTTTGCTGAAATTGTGACCCCGGGGCTTAGGGATTTTTTCAAGAAAATATTTTCTGCCAGTTAAGTTTTTGAGGGCTGATTTCTTGTCCTGTGATAAAAAACCTTCTGTTTCGAGTGCCAAACCTTTCAGGAGAGCATTTGCAAGCTTCTGGCACCATTTTTGAGTGAATTGCCAAAAGTCAGATTTTGCTGAAATTGTGACCCCGGGGCTTAGGGATTTTTTCAAAAAAATATTTTCTGCCGGTTAAGTTTTTGAGGGCTGATTTCTTGTCCTGTGATAAAAAGCCTTCTGATTCCATCACCAAAGCTTTCAGGGGAGCATTTGCAACCGGTTGGCACCATTTTTGAGTGAATTGCCAAAAGTCAGATTTTTGCTGAAATTGTGACCCCGGGGCTTAGGGATTTTTTCAAAAAAATATTTTCTGCTGTTTAAGTTTTTGAGGGCTGATTTCTTGTCCTGTTATAAAAGGCCTTCTGTTTCCATCGCCAAAGCTTTCAGGGGATCATTTGCAAGCTTCTGGCACCATTTTTGAGTGAATTGCCAAAAGTCAGATTTTTGCTGAAATTGTGACCCCGGGGCTTAGGGATTTTTTCAAAAAAATATTTTCTGCCGGTTAAGTTTTTGAGGGCGGATTTCTTGTCCTGTTATAAAAGGCCTTCTGTTTCCATCGCCAAAGCTTTCAGGGGATCATTTGCAAGCTTCTGGCACCATTTTTGAGTGAATTGCCAAAAGTCAGATTTTTGCTGAAATTGTGACCCCGGGGCTTAGGGATTTTTTCAAAAAAATATTTTCTGCCGGTTAAGTTTTTGAGGGCTGATTTCTTGTCCTGTGATAAAAAGCCTTCTGTTTCCATCACCAAAGCTTTCAGGGGAGCATTTGCAACCGCTTCGCACCATTTTTGAGTGAATTGCCAAAAGTCAGATTTTTGCTGAAATTGTGACCCCGGGGCTTTGGGATTTTTTCAAAAAAATATTTTCTGCCGATTAAGTTTTTGAGGTCTGATTTCGTGTCCTGTGATAAAAAGCCTTCTGTTTCGAGTGCCAAACCTTTCAGGAGAGCATTTTCTGCCGGTTAAGTTTTTGAGGGCTGATTTCTTGTCCTGTGATAAAAAGCCTTCTGTTTCGAGTGCCAAACCTTTCAGGAGAGCATTTGCAAGATTCTGGCACCATTTTTGAGTGAATTGCCAAAAGTCAGATTTATTGCTGAAATTGTGACCCCGGGGCTTAGGGATTTTTTCAAAAAAATATTTTCTGCCGATTAAGTTTTTGAGGGCTGATTTCGTGTCCTGTGATAAAAAGCCTTCTGTTTCCATCGCCAAAGCTTTCAGGGGATCATTTGCAAGCTTCTGGCACCATTTTTGAGTGAATTGCCAAAAGTCAGATTTTTGCTGAAATTGTGACCCCGGGGCTTAGGGATTTTTTCAAAAAAATATTTTCTGCCAGTTAAGTTTTTGAGGGCTGATTTCTTGTCCTGTGATAAAAAACCTTCTGTTTCGAGTGCCAAACCTTTCAGGAGAGCATTTGAAAGCTTCTGGCACCATTTTTGAGTGAATTGCCAAAAGTCAGATTTTGCTGAAATTGTGACCCCGGGGCTTAGGGATTTTTTCAAAAAAATATTTTCTGCCGGTTAAGTTTTTGAGGGCTGATTTCTTGTCCTGTTATAAAAGGCCTTCTGTTTCCATCGCCAAAGCTTTCAGGGGATCATTTGCAACCGGTTGGCACCATTTTTGAGTGAATTGCCAAAAGTCAGATTTTTGCTGAAATTGTGACCCCGGGGCTTAGGGATTTTTTCAAAAAAATATTTTCTGTCGATTAAGTTTTTGAGGGCTGATTTCTTGTCCTGTGATAAAAGCCTTCTGTTTCGAGTGCCAAACCTTTCAGGAGAGCATTTTCAAGCTTTTGGCACCATTTTTGAGTGAATTGCGAAAAATCAGATTTTTTCTGAAATTGTGACCCCGGGGCTTAGGGATTTTTTCAAAAAAATATTTTCTGCCGGTTAAGTTTTTGAGGGCTGATTTCTTGTCCTGTTATAAAAGGCCTTCTGTTTCCATCGCCAAAGCTTTCAGGGGATCATTTGCAAGCTTCTGGCACCATTTTTGAGTGAATTGCCAAAAGTCAGATTTTTGCTGAAATTGTGACCCCGGGGCTTAGGGATTTTTTCAAAAAAATATTTTCTGCCGGTTAAGTTTTTGAGGGCTGATTTCTTGTCCTGTGATAAAAAGCCTTCTGTTTCCATCACCAAAGCTTTCAGGGGAGCATTTGCAACCGCTTCGCACCATTTTTGAGTGAATTGCCAAAAGTCAGATTTTTGCTGAAATTGTGACCCCGGGGCTTTGGGATTTTTTCAAAAAAATATTTTCTGCCGATTAAGTTTTTGAGGGCTGATTTCGTGTCCTGTGATAAAAAGCCTTCTGTTTCCATCGCCAAAGCTTTCAGGGGATCATTTGCAAGCTTCTGGCACCATTTTTGAGTGAATTGCCAAAAGTCAGATTTTTGCTGAAATTGTGACCCCGGGGCTTAGGGATTTTTTCAAAAAAATATTTTCTGCCAGTTAAGTTTTTGAGGGCTGATTTCTTGTCCTGTGATAAAAAACCTTCTGTTTCGAGTGCCAAACCTTTCAGGAGAGCATTTTCAAGCTTTTGGCACCATCTTTGAGTGAATTGCCAAAAGTCAGATTTTTGCTGAAATGGTGACCCCGGGGCTTAGGGATTTTTTCAAAAAAATATTTTCTGCAGGTTAAGTTTTTGAGGGCTGATTTCTTGTCCTGTGATAAAAAGCATTCTGTTTCGAGTGCCAAACCTTTCAGGAGAGCATTTGTAAGCTTTTGGCAACATTTTTGAGTGAATTGCCAAAAGTCAGATTTTTGCTGAAATTGTGACCCCGGGGCTTAGGGATTTTTTCAAAAAAATATTTTCTGCTGGTTAAGTTTTTGAGGGCTGATTTCTTGTCCTGTGATAAAAAGCCTTCTGTTTCGAGTGCCAAACCTTTCAGGAGAGCATTTTCAAGCTTTTGGCACCATCTTTGAGTGAATTGCCAAAAGTCAGATTTTTGCTGAAATTGTGACCCCGGGGCTTAGGGATTTTGTCAAAAAAATATTTTCTGCCGGTTAAGTTTTTGAGGGCTGATTTCTTGTCCTGTGATAAAAAGCCTTCTGTTTCCATCACCAAAGCTTTCAGGGGAGCATTTACAACCGGTTGGCACCATTTTTGAGTGAATTGCCAAAAGTCAGATTTTTGCTGAAATTGTGACCCCGGGGCTTAGGGATTTTTTCAAAAAAATATTTTCTGCCGGTTAAGTTTTTGAGGGTTGATTTCTTCTCCTGTTATAAAAGGCCTTCTGTTTCCATCGCCAAAGCTTTCAGGGGATCATTTGCAAGCTTCTGGCACCATTTTTGAGTGAATTGCCAAAAGTCAGATTTTTGCTGAAATTGTGACCCCGGGGCTTAGGGATTTTTTCCAAAAAATATTTTCTGCCAGTTAAGTTTTTGAGGGCTGATTTCTTGTCCTGTGATAAAAAGCCTTCTGTTTCGAGTGCCAAACCTTTCATGAGAGCATTTTCAAGCTTTTGGCACCATCTTTGAGTGAATTGCGAAAAATCAGATTTTTTCTGAAATTGTGACCCCGGGGCTTAGGGATTTTTTCAAAAAAATATTTTCTGCCGGTTAAGTTTTTGAGGGCTGATTTCTTGTCCTGTTATAAAAGGCCTTCTGTTTCCATCGCCAAAGTTTTCAGGGGATCATTTGCAAGCTTCTGGCACCATTTTTGAGTGAATTGCCAAAAGTCAGATTTTGCTGAAATTGTGACCCCGGGCTTAGGGATTTTTTCAAAAAAATATTTTCTGCAGGTTAAGTTTTTGAGGGCTGATTTCTTGTCCTGTGATAAAAAGCCTTCTGTTTCCATCACCAAAGCTTTCAGGGGAGCATTTGCAACCGCTTCGCACCATTTTTGAGTGAATTGCCAAAAGTCAGATTTTTGCTGAAATTGTGACCCCGGGGCTTTGGGATTTTTTCAAAAAAATATTTTCTGCCGATTAAGTTTTTGAGGGCTGATTTCTTGTCCTGTGATAAAAAGCCTTCTGTTTCCATTGCCAAAGCTTTCAGGGGATCATTTGCAGGCTTCTGGCACCATTTTTGAGTGAACTGCCAAAAGTCAGATTTTTGCTGAAATTGTGACGCCGGGGCTTAGGGATTTTTTCAAAAAAATATTTTCTGCCGGTTAAGTTTTTGAGGGCTGATTTCTTGTCCTGTGATAAAAAGCCTTCTGTTTCGAGTGCCAAACCTTTCAGGAGAGCATTTGCAAGCTTCTGGCACCATTTTTGAGTGAATTGCCAAAAGTCAGATTTTTGCTGAAATTGTGACCCCGGGGCTTAGGGATTTTTTCAAAAAAATATTTTCTGCCGGTTAAGTTTTTGAGGGCTGATTTCTTGTCCTGTGATAAAAAGCCTTCTGTTTCCATCACCAAAGCTTTCAGGAGAGCATTTGCAACCGCTTCGCACCATTTTTGAGTGAATTGCCAAAAATCAGATTTTTGCTGAAATTGTGACCCCGGGGCTTAGGGATTTTTTCAAAAAAATATTTTCTGCCAGTTAAGATTTTGAGGGCTGATTTCTTGTCCTGTGATAAAAAGCCTTCTGTTTCGAGTGCCAAACCTTTCAGGAGAGCATTTTCAAGTTTTTGGCACCATCTTTGAGTGAATTGCCAAAAGTCAGATTTTTGCTGAAATTGTGACCCCGGGGCTTAGGGATTTTTTCAAAAAAATATTTTCTGCTGGTTAAGTTTTTGAGGGCTGATTTCTTGTCCTGTGATAAAAAGCCTTCTGTTTCCATCGCCAAAGCTTTCAGGGGATCATTTGCAACCGGTTGGCACCATTTTTGAGTGAATTGCCAAAAGTCAGATTTTTGCTGAAATTGTGACCCCGGGGCTTTGGGATTTTTTCAATAAAATATTTTCTGCCGATTAAGTTTTTGAGGGCTGATTTCTTGTCCTGTGATAAAAAGCCTTCTGTTTCGAGTGCCAAACCTTTCAGGAGAGTATTTGCAAGCTTCTGGCACCATTTTTGAGTGAATTGCCAAAAGTCAGATTTTTGCTGAAATTGTGACCCCGGGGCTTAGGGATTTTTTCAAAAAAATATTTTCTGCCGGTTAAGTTTTTGAGGGCTGATTTCTTGTCCTGTGATAAAAAGCCTTCTGTTTCCATCACCAAAGCTTTCAGGGGATCATTTGCAAGCTTCTGGCACCATTTTTGAGTGAATTGCCAAAAGTCAGATTTTTGCTGAAATTGTGACCCCGGGGCTTAGGGATTTTTTCAAAAAAATATTTTCTGCTGGTTAAGTTTTTGAGGGCTGATTTCTTGTCCTGTGATAAAAAGCCTTCTGTTTCCATCGCCAAAGCTTTCAGGGGATCATTTGCAACCGGTTGGCACCATTTTTGAGTGAATTGCCAAAAGTCAGATTTTTGCTGAAATTGTGACCCCGGGGCTTAGGGATTTTTTCAATAAAATATTTTCTGCCGGTTAAGTTTTTGAGGGCTGATTTCGTGTCCTGTGATAAAAAGCCTTCTGTTTCAATCGCCAAAGCTTTCAGGGGATCATTTTCAAGCTTTTGGCACCATCTTTGAGTGAATTGCCAAAAGTCGGATTTTTGCTGAAATTGTGACCCCGGGGCTTAGGGATTTTTCAAAAAAATATTTTCTGCCAGTTAAGTTTTTGAGGGCTGATTTCTTGTCCTGTGATAAAAAACCTTCTGTTTCGAGTGCCAAACCTTTCAGGAGAGAATTTTCAAGCTTTTGGCACCATCTTTGAGTGAATTGCCAAAAGTCAGATTTTTGCTGAAATTGTGACCCCGGGGCTTTGGGATTTTTTCAATAAAATATTTTCTGCCGATTAAGTTTTTGAGGGCTGATTTCTTGTCCTGTTATAAAAGGCCTTCTGTTTCCATCGCCAAAGTTTTCAGGGGATCATTTGCAAGCTTCTGGCACCATTTTTGAGTGAATTGCCAAAAGTCAGATTTTTGCTGAAATTGTGACCCCGGGGCTTAGGGATTTTTTCAAAAAAAAATTTTCTGCAGGTTAAGTTTTTGAGGGCTGATTTCTTGTCCTGTGATAAAAAGCCTTCTGTTTCCATCACCAAAGCTTTCAGGGGAGCATTTGCAACCGCTTCGCACCATTTTTGAGTGAATTGCCAAAAGTCAGATTTTTGCTGAAATTGTGACCCCGGGGCTTTGGGATTTTTTCAAAAAAATATTTTCTGCCGATTAAGTTTTTGAGGGCTGATTTCTTGTCCTGTGATAAAAAGCCTTCTGTTTCCATTGCCAAAGCTTTCAGGGGATCATTTGCAGGCTTCTGGCACCATATTTGAGTGAACTGCCAAAAGTCAGATTTTTGCTGAAATTGTGACGCCGGGGCTTAGGGATTTTTTCAAAAAAATATTTTCTGCCGGTTAAGTTTTTGAGGGCTGATTTCTTGTCCTGTGATAAAAAGCCTTCTGTTTCCATCGCCAAAGCTTTCAGGGGATCATTTGCAAGCTTCTGGCACCATTTTTGAGTGAATTGCCAAAAGTCAGATTTTTGCTGAAATTGTGACCCCGGGGCTTAGGGATTTTTTTAAAAAAATATTTTCTGCCGGTTAAGTTTTTGAGGGCTGATTTCATGTCCTGTGATAAAAAGCCTTCTGTTTCGAGTGCCAAACCTTTCAGGAGAGCATTTGCAACCGGTTGGCACCATTTTTGAGTGAATTGCCAAAAGTCAGATTTTTGCTGAAATTGTGACGCCGGGGCTTAGGGATTTTTTCAAAAAAATATTTTCTGCCGGTTAAGTTTTTGAGGGCTGATTTCTTGTCCTGTGATAAAAAGCCTTCTGTTTCGAGTGCCAAACCTTTCAGGAGAGCATTTGCAAGCTTCTGGCACCATTTTTGAGTGAATTGCCAAAAGTCAGATTTTTGCTGAAATTGTGACCCCGGGGCTTAGGGATTTTTTCAAAAAAATATTTTCTGCCGGTTAAGTTTTTGAGGGCTGATTTCTTGTCCTGTGATAAAAAGCCTTCTGTTTCCATCACCAAAGCTTTCAGGAGAGCATTTGCAACCGCTTCGCACCATTTTTGAGTGAATTGCCAAAAATCAGATTTTTGCTGAAATTGTGACCCCGGGGCTTAGGGATTTTTTCAAAAAAATATTTTCTGCCAGTTAAGATTTTGAGGGCTGATTTCTTGTCCTGTGATAAAAAGCCTTCTGTTTCGAGTGCCAAACCTTTCAGGAGAGCATTTTTAAGTTTTTGGCACCATCTTTGAGTGAATTGCCAAAAGTCAGATTTTTGCTGAAATTGTGACCCCGGGGCTTAGGGATTTTTTCAAAAAAATATTTTCTGCTGGTTAAGTTTTTGAGGGCTGATTTCTTGTCCTGTGATAAAAAGCCTTCTGTTTCCATCGCCAAAGCTTTCAGGGGATCATTTGCAACCGGTTGGCACCATTTTTGAGTGAATTGCCAAAAGTCAGATTTTTGCTGAAATTGTGACCCCGGGGCTTTGGGATTTTTTCAATAAAATATTTTCTGCCGATTAAGTTTTTGAGGGCTGATTTCTTGTCCTGTGATAAAAAGCCTTCTGTTTCGAGTGCCAAACCTTTCAGGAGAGTATTTGCAAGCTTCTGGCACCATTTTAGAGTGAATTGCCAAAAGTCAGATTTTTGCTGAAATTGTGACCCCGGGGCTTAGGGATTTTTTCAAAAAAATATTTTCTGCCGGTTAAGTTTTTGAGGGCTGATTTCTTGTCCTGTGATAAAAAGCCTTCTGTTTCCATCACCAAAGCTTTCAGGGGATCATTTGCAAGCTTCTGGCACCATTTTTGAGTGAATTGCCAAAAGTCAGATTTTTGCTGAAATTGTGACCCCGGGGCTTAGGGATTTTTTCAAAAAAATATTTTCTGCTGGTTAAGTTTTTGAGGGCTGATTTCTTGTCCTGTGATAAAAAGCCTTCTGTTTCCATCGCCAAAGCTTTCAGGGGATCATTTGCAACCGGTTGGCACCATTTTTGAGTGAATTGCCAAAAGTCAGATTTTTGCTGAAATTGTGACCCCGGGGCTTAGGGATTTTTTCAATAAAATATTTTCTGCCGGTTAAGTTTTTGAGGGCTGATTTCGTGTCCTGTGATAAAAAGCCTTCTGTTTCAATCGCCAAAGCTTTCAGGGGATCATTTTCAAGCTTTTGGCACCATCTTTGAGTGAATTGCCAAAAGTCGGATTTTTGCTGAAATTGTGACCCCGGGGCTTAGGGATTTTTCAAAAAAATATTTTCTGCCAGTTAAGTTTTTGAGGGCTGATTTCTTGTCCTGTGATAAAAAACCTTCTGTTTCGAGTGCCAAACCTTTCAGGAGAGAATTTTCAAGCTTTTGGCACCATCTTTGAGTGAATTGCCAAAAGTCAGATTTTTGCTGAAATTGTGACCCCGGGGCTTTGGGATTTTTTCAATAAAATATTTTCTGCCGATTAAGTTTTTGAGGGCTGATTTCGTGTCCTGTGATAAAAAGCCTTCTGTTTCCATCGCCAAAGCTTTCAGGGGAACATTTGCAACCGGTTGGCACCATTTTTGAGTGAATTGCCAAAAGTCAGATTTTTGCTGAAATTGTGACTTAGGGATTTTTTCAAAAAAATATTTTCTGCCGGTTAAGTTTTTGAGGGCTGATTTCTTGTCCTGTGATAAAAAGCCTTCTGTTTCGAGTGCCAAACCTTTCAGGAGAGCATTTTCAAGCTTTTGGCACCATCTTTGAGTGAATTGCCAAAAGTCAGATTTTTGCTGAAATTGTGACCCCGGGGCTTAGGGATTTTTTAAAAAAAATATTTTCTGCAGGTTAAGTTTTTGAGGGCTGATTTCTTGTCCTGTGATATAAAGCCTTCTGTTTCCATCACCAAAGCTTTCAGGGGAGCATTTACAACCGGTTGGCACCAATTTTGAGTGAACTGCCAAAAGTCAGATTTTTGCTGAAATTGTGACCCCGGGGCTTCTGGGTTTTTTCAAAAAAATATTTTCTGCCGATTAAGTTTTTGAGGGCTGATTTCTTGTCCTGTGATAAAAGGCCTTCTGTTTCCATCGCCAAAGCTTTATGGGGATCATTTGCAAGCTTCTGGCACCATTTTTGAGTGAATTGCCAAAAGTCAGATTTTTCCTGAAATTGTGACCCCGGGGCTTAGGGATTTTTTTAAAAAAAATATTTTCTGCCGGTTAAGTTTTTGAGGGCGGATTTCTTGTCCTGTGATAAAACGCCTTCTGTTTCCATCACCAAACCTTTCAGGGGAGCATTTTTAAGCTCTTGGCACCATTTTTGAGTGAACTGCCAAAAGTCAGATATTTGCTGAAATTGTGACCCCGGGGCTTAGGGATTTTGTCAAAAAAATATTTTCTGCACGTTAAGTTTTTTAGGGCTGATTTCTTGTCCTGTGATAAAAAGCCTTCTGTTTCGAGTGCCAAACCTTTCAGGAGAGCATTTTCAAGCTTTTGGCACCATTTTTGAGTGAATTGCCAAAAGTCAGATTTTTGCTGAAATTGTGACCCCAGGGCTTAGGGATATTTTTTTAAAAAAATTTCTGCCGGTTTAGTTTTTGAGGGCTGATTTCTTGTCCTGTGATAAAAAGCCTTCTGTTTCGAGTGCCAAAGCTTTCAGGGGAGCATTTCCATCCGGTAGGCACCATTTTTGAGTGAATTGCCAAAAGTCAGATTTTTGCTGAAATTGTGACCCCGGGGCTTAGGGATTTTGTCAAAAAAATATTTTCTGCACATTAAGTTTTTGAGGGCTGATTTCTTGTCCTGTGATAAAAAGCCTTCTGTTTCGAGTGCCAAACCTTTCAGGAGAGCATTTTCAAGCTTTTGGCACCATCTTTGAGTGAATTGCCAAAAGTCAGATTTTTGCTGAAATTGTGACCCCGGGGCATAGGGATTTTTTTAAAAAAATATTTTCTGCAGGTTAAGTTTTTGAGGGCTGATTTCTTGTCCTGTGATAAAAAGCCTTCTGTTTCCATCACCAAAGCTTTCAGGGGAGCATTTACAACCGGTGGGCACCATTTTTGAATGAATTGCCAAAAGTCAGATTTTTGCTGAAATTGTGACCCCGGGGCTTAGGGATTTTTTCAAAAAAATATTTTCTGCCGGTTAAGTTTTTGAGGGCTGATTTCTTGTCCTGTGATATAAAGCCTTCTGTTTCCATCACCAAAGCTTTCAGGGGAGCATTTACAACCGGTTGGCACCAATTTTGAGTGAACTGCCAAAAGTCAGATTTTTGCTGAAATTGTGACCCCGGGGCTTCTGGGTTTTTTCAAAAAAATATTTTCTGCCGATTAAGTTTTTGAGGGCTGATTTCTTGTCCTGTGATAAAAAGCCTTCTGTTTCGAGTGCCAAAGCTTTCAGGAGAGCATTTTCAAGCTTTTGGCACCATTTTTGAGTGAATTGCCAAAAGTCAGATTTTTGCTGAAATTGTGACCCCGGGGCTTAGGGATTTTGTCAAAAAAATATTTTCTGCACATTAAGTTTTTTAGGGCTGATTTCTTGTCCTGTGATAAAAAGCCTTCTGTTTCGAGTGCCAAACCTTTCAGGAGAGCATTTTCAAGCTTTTGGCACCATTTTTGAGTGAATTGCCAAAAGTCAGATTTTTGCTGAAATTGTGACCCCGGGGCTTAGGGATTTTTTCAAAAAAATATTTTCTGCCGGTTAAGTTTTTGAGGGATGATTTCTTGTCCTGTGATAAAAAGCCTTCTGTTTCCATCACCAAAGCTTTCAGGAGAGCATTTTCAAGCTTTTGGCACCATTTTTGAGTGAATTGCCAAAAGTCAGATTTTTGCTGAAATTGTGACCCCGGGGCTTAGGGATTTTTTCAAAAAAATATTTTCTGCCGGTCAAGTTTTTGAGGGCTGATTTCTTGTCCTGTGATAAAAAGCCTTCTGTTTCGAGTGCCAAAGCTTTCAGGGGAGCATTTCCATCCGGTAGGCACCATTTTTGAGTGAATTGCCAAAAGTCAGATTTTTCCTGAAATTGTGACCCCGGGGCTTAGGGATTTTGTCAAAAAAATATTTTCTGCACGTTAAGTTTTTTAGGGCTGATTTCTTGTCCTGTGATAAAAAGCCTTCTGTTTCGAGTGCCAAACTTTTCAGGAGAGCATTTTCAAGCTTTTGGCACCATTTTTGAGTGAATTGCCAAAAGTCAGATTTTTGCTGAAATTGTGACCCCGGGGCTTAGGGATTTTTTCAAAAAAATATTTTCTGTCGGTTAAGTTTTTGAGGGCTGATTTCTTGTCCTGTGATAAAAAGCCTTCTGTTTCCATCACCAAAGCTTTCAGGGGAGCATTTGCAACGGCTTGGCACCATTTTTGACTGAACTGCCAAAAGTCAGATTTTTGCTGAAATTGTGACCCCCGGGCTTTTGGGTTTTTTCAAAAAAATATTTTCTGCCGATTAAGTTTTTGAGGGCTGATTTCTTGTCCTGTGATAAAAAGCCTTCTTCTTCCATCGCCAAAGCTTTAAGGGGATCATTTGCAAGCTTCTGGCACCATTTTTGAGTGAATAGCCAAAAGTCAGATTTTTCCTGAAATTGTGACCCCGGGGGTTAGGGATTTTTTTTAAAAAAATATTTTCTGCCGGTTAAGTTTTTGAGGGCGGATTTCTTCTCCTGTGATAAAAAGCCTTCTGTTTCCATCACCAAAGCTTTCAGGGGAGCATTTGCAACCGGTTGGTAACATTTTTGTGTGAATTGCCAAAAGTCAGATTTTTGCTGAATTTGTGACCCCGGGGCTTAGGGATTTTTTTTCAAAAAAATCTTTTCTGCCGGTTAAGTTTTTGAGGGCTGATTTCTTGTCCTGTGATAAAAAGCCTTCTGTTTCCATCACCAAAACTCTCAGGGGAGTATTTGAATCCGCTTGGCACCATTTTTGAGTGAACTGCCAAAAGTCAGATTTTTGCTGAAATTGTGACCCCGGGGCTTTGGGATTTTTTTAAAAAAAATATTTTCTGCCGATTAAGTTTTTGCGGGCTGATTTCTTGTCCTGTTATAAAAGGCCTTCTGTTTCCATTGCCAAAGCTTTCAGGGGATCATTAGCAAGCTTCTGGACCATTTTTGAGTGAATTGCCAAAAGTCAGATTTTTGCTGAAATTGTGACCCCGGGGCTTAGGGATTTTTTTAAAAAAATATTTTCTGCCCGTTAAGTTTTTTAGGGCTGATTTATTTTCCTGTGATAAAAAGACTTCTGTTTCCTTTGTATATGTTTCAGGTGAGCATTTACAACCGGTTGGCACCATTTTTGAGTGAATTGCCAAAAGTCAGATTTTTTGCTGAAATTCCGGGGCTTAGGGATTTTTTCAAAAAAATATTTTCTGCCCGTTAAGTTTTTGAGGGCTGATTTCTTGTCCTGTGATAAAAAGCCTTCTGTTTCGAGTGCCAAACCTTTCAGGAGAGCATTTTCAAGCTTTTGGCACCATTTTTGAGTGAATTGCCAAAAGTCAGATTTTTGCTGAAATTGTGACCCCGGGGCTTAGGGATTTTTTCAAAAAAATATTTTCTGCCGGTCAAGTTTTTGAGGGCTGATTTCTTGTCCTGTGATAAAAAGCCTTCTGTTTCCATCACCAAAGCTTTCAGGGGAACATTTGCAACCGGTTGGCACCATTTTTGAGTGAATTGCCAAAAGTCAGATTTTTGCTGAAATTGTGACCCCGGGGCTTAGGGATTTTTTTAAAAAAAATATTTTCTGCCGATTAAGTTTTTGCGGGCTGATTTCTTGTCCTGTTATAAAAGGCCTTCTGTTTCCATTGCCAAAGCTTTCAAGGGAACATTAGCAAGCTTCTGGACCATTTTTGAGTGAATTGCCAAAAGTCAGATTTTTGCTGAAATTGTGACCCCGGGGCTTAGGGATTTTTTTAAAAAAATATTTTTCTGCCCGTTAAGTTTTTTAGGGCTGATTTATTTTCCTGTGATAAAAAGACTTCTGTTTCCTTTGTATATCTTTCAGGTGAGCATTTACAACCGGTTGGCACCATTTTTGAGTGAATTGACAAAAGTCAGATTTTTCTGAAATTGTGCCCCCGGGGCTTAGGGATTTTTTTTCAAAAAAAATATTTTCTGCCCTTTAAGTTTTTTAGGGCTGATTTATTTTCCTGTGATAAAAAGACTTCTGTTTCCTTTGTATATCTTTCAGGTGAGCATTTACAACCGGTTGGAACCATTTTTGAGTGAATTGCCAAAAGTCAGATTTTTTGCTGAAATTGTGACCCCGGGGCTTAGGGATTTTTTCAAAAAAATATTTTCTGCCAGTTAAGATTTTGAGGGCTGATTTCTTGTCCTGTGATAAAAAGCCTTCTTTTTCCATCACCAAAGCTTTCAGGAGAGCATTTGCAACCGCTTCGCACCATTTTTGAGTGAATTGCCAAAAATCAGATTTTTGCTGAAATTGTGACCCCGGGGCTTAGGGATTTTTTCAAAAAAATATTTTCTGCCAGTTAAGATTTTGAGGGCTGATTTCTTGTCCTGTGATAAAAAGCCTTCTGTTTCGAGTGCCAAACCTTTCAGGAGAGCATTTTTAAGTTTTTGGCACCATCTTTGAGTGAATTGCCAAAAGTCAGATTTTTGCTGAAATTGTGACCCCGGGGCTTAGGGATTTTTTCAAAAAAATATTTTCTGCTGGTTAAGTTTTTGAGGGCTGATTTCTTGTCCTGTGATAAAAAGCCTTCTGTTTCCATCGCCAAAGCTTTCAGGGGATCATTTGCAACCGGTTGGCACCATTTTTGAGTGAATTGCCAAAAGTCAGATTTTTGCTGAAATTGTGACCCCGGGGCTTTGGGATTTTTTCAATAAAATATTTTCTGCCGATTAAGTTTTTGAGGGCTGATTTCTTGTCCTGTGATAAAAAGCCTTCTGTTTCGAGTGCCAAACCTTTCAGGAGAGTATTTGCAAGCTTCTGGCACCATTTTTGAGTGAATTGCCAAAAGTCAGATTTTTGCTGAAATTGTGACCCCGGGGCTTAGGGATTTTTTCAAAAAAATATTTTCTGCCGGTTAAGTTTTTGAGGGCTGATTTCTTGTCCTGTGATAAAAAGCCTTCTGTTTCCATCACCAAAGCTTTCAGGGGATCATTTGCAAGCTTCTGGCACCATTTTTGAGTGAATTGCCAAAAGTCAGATTTTTGCTGAAATTGTGACCCCGGGGCTTAGGGATTTTTTCAAAAAAATATTTTCTGCTGGTTAAGTTTTTGAGGGCTGATTTCTTGTCCTGTGATAAAAAGCCTTCTGTTTCCATCGCCAAAGCTTTCAGGGGATCATTTGCAACCGGTTGGCACCATTTTTGAGTGAATTGCCAAAAGTCAGATTTTTGCTGAAATTGTGACCCCGGGGCTTAGGGATTTTTTCAAAAAAATATTTTCTGCTGGTTAAGTTTTTGCGGGCTGATTTCTTGTCCTGTTATAAAAGGCCTTCTGTTTCCATTGCCAAAGCTTTCAGGGGATCATTAGCAAGCTTCTGGACCATTTTTGAGTGAATTGCCAAAAGTCAGATTTTTGCTGAAATTGTGACCCCGGGGCTTAGGGATTTTTTTAAAAAAATATTTTCTGCCCGTTAAGTTTTTTAGGGCTGATTTATTTTCCTGTGATAAAAAGACTTCTGTTTCCTTTGTATATGTTTCAGGTGAGCATTTACAACCGGTTGGCACCATTTTTGAGTGAATTGCCAAAAGTCAGATTTTTTGCTGAAATTCCGGGGCTTAGGGATTTTTTCAAAAAAATATTTTCTGCCCGTTAAGTTTTTGAGGGCTGATTTCTTGTCCTGTGATAAAAAGCCTTCTGTTTCGAGTGCCAAACCTTTCAGGAGAGCATTTTCAAGCTTTTGGCACCATTTTTGAGTGAATTGCCAAAAGTCAGATTTTTGCTGAAATTGTGACCCCGGGGCTTAGGGATTTTTTCAAAAAAATATTTTCTGCCGGTCAAGTTTTTGAGGGCTGATTTCTTGTCCTGTGATAAAAAGCCTTCTGTTTCCATCACCAAAGCTTTCAGGGGAACATTTGCAACTGGTTGGCACCATTTTTGAGTGAATTGCCAAAAGTCAGATTTTTGCTGAAATTGTGACCCCGGGGCTTAGGGATTTTTTTAAAAAAAATATTTTCTGCCGATTAAGTTTTTGCGGGCTGATTTCTTGTCCTGTTATAAAAGGCCTTCTGTTTCCATTGCCAAAGCTTTCAAGGGAACATTAGCAAGCTTCTGGACCATTTTTGAGTGAATTGCCAAAAGTCAGATTTTTGCTGAAATTGTGACCCCGGGGCTTAGGGATTTTTTTAAAAAAATATTTTTCTGCCCGTTAAGTTTTTTAGGGCTGATTTATTTTCCTGTGATAAAAAGACTTCTGTTTCCTTTGTATATCTTTCAGGTGAGCATTTACAACCGGTTGGCACCATTTTTGAGTGAATTGACAAAAGTCAGATTTTTCTGAAATTGTGCCCCCGGGGCTTAGGGATTTTTTTTCAAAAAAAATATTTTCTGCCCTTTAAGTTTTTTAGGGCTGATTTATTTTCCTGTGATAAAAAGACTTCTGTTTCCTTTGTATATCTTTCAGGTGAGCATTTACAACCGGTTGGAACCATTTTTGAGTGAATTGCCAAAAGTCAGATTTTTTGCTGAAATTGTGACCCCGGGGCTTAGGGATTTTTTCAAAAAAATATTTTCTGCCGGTTAAGTTTTTGAGGGCTGATTTCTTGTCCTGTGATAAAAAGCCTTCTTTTTCCATCACCAAAGCTTTCAGGAGAGCATTTGCAACCGCTTCGCACCATTTTTGAGTGAATTGCCAAAAATCAGATTTTTGCTGAAATTGTGACCCCGGGGCTTAGGGATTTTTTCAAAAAAATATTTTCTGCCAGTTAAGATTTTGAGGGCTGATTTCTTGTCCTGTGATAAAAAGCCTTCTGTTTCGAGTGCCAAACCTTTCAGGAGAGCATTTTTAAGTTTTTGGCACCATCTTTGAGTGAATTGCCAAAAGTCAGATTTTTGCTGAAATTGTGACCCCGGGGCTTAGGGATTTTTTCAAAAAAATATTTTCTGCTGGTTAAGTTTTTGAGGGCTGATTTCTTGTCCTGTGATAAAAAGCCTTCTGTTTCCATCGCCAAAGCTTTCAGGGGATCATTTGCAACCGGTTGGCACCATTTTTGAGTGAATTGCCAAAAGTCAGATTTTTGCTGAAATTGTGACCCCGGGGCTTTGGGATTTTTTCAATAAAATATTTTCTGCCGATTAAGTTTTTGAGGGCTGATTTCTTGTCCTGTGATAAAAAGCCTTCTGTTTCGAGTGCCAAACCTTTCAGGAGAGTATTTGCAAGCTTCTGGCACCATTTTTGAGTGAATTGCCAAAAGTCAGATTTTTGCTGAAATTGTGACCCCGGGGCTTAGGGATTTTTTCAAAAAAATATTTTCTGCCGGTTAAGTTTTTGAGGGCTGATTTCTTGTCCTGTGATAAAAAGCCTTCTGTTTCCATCACCAAAGCTTTCAGGGGATCATTTGCAAGCTTCTGGCACCATTTTTGAGTGAATTGCCAAAAGTCAGATTTTTGCTGAAATTGTGACCCCGGGGCTTAGGGATTTTTTCAAAAAAATATTTTCTGCTGGTTAAGTTTTTGAGGGCTGATTTCTTGTCCTGTGATAAAAAGCCTTCTGTTTCCATCGCCAAAGCTTTCAGGGGATCATTTGCAACCGGTTGGCACCATTTTTGAGTGAATTGCCAAAAGTCAGATTTTTGCTGAAATTGTGACCCCGGGGCTTAGGGATTTTTTTAAAAAAAATATTTTCTGCCGATTAAGTTTTTGCGGGCTGATTTCTTGTCCTGTTATAAAAGGCCTTCTGTTTCCATTGCCAAAGCTTTCAGGGGATCATTAGCAAGCTTCTGGACCATTTTTGAGTGAATTGCCAAAAGTCAGATTTTTGCTGAAATTGTGACCCCGGGGCTTAGGGATTTTTTTAAAAAAATATTTTCTGCCCGTTAAGTTTTTTAGGGCTGATTTATTTTCCTGTGATAAAAAGACTTCTGTTTCCTTTGTATATGTTTCAGGTGAGCATTTACAACCGGTTGGCACCATTTTTGAGTGAATTGCCAAAAGTCAGATTTTTTGCTGAAATTCCGGGGCTTAGGGATTTTTTCAAAAAAATATTTTCTGCCCGTTAAGTTTTTGAGGGCTGATTTCTTGTCCTGTGATAAAAAGCCTTCTGTTTCGAGTGCCAAACCTTTCAGGAGAGCATTTTCAAGCTTTTGGCACCATTTTTGAGTGAATTGCCAAAAGTCAGATTTTTGCTGAAATTGTGACCCCGGGGCTTAGGGATTTTTTCAAAAAAATATTTTCTGCCGGTCAAGTTTTTGAGGGCTGATTTCTTGTCCTGTGATAAAAAGCCTTCTGTTTCCATCACCAAAGCTTTCAGGGGAACATTTGCAACCGGTTGGCACCATTTTTGAGTGAATTGCCAAAAGTCAGATTTTTGCTGAAATTGTGACCCCGGGGCTTAGGGATTTTTTTAAAAAAAATATTTTCTGCCGATTAAGTTTTTGCGGGCTGATTTCTTGTCCTGTTATAAAAGGCCTTCTGTTTCCATTGCCAAAGCTTTCAAGGGAACATTAGCAAGCTTCTGGACCATTTTTGAGTGAATTGCCAAAAGTCAGATTTTTGCTGAAATTGTGACCCCGGGGCTTAGGGATTTTTTTAAAAAAATATTTTTCTGCCCGTTAAGTTTTTTAGGGCTGATTTATTTTCCTGTGATAAAAAGACTTCTGTTTCCTTTGTATATCTTTCAGGTGAGCATTTACAACCGGTTGGCACCATTTTTGAGTGAATTGACAAAAGTCAGATTTTTCTGAAATTGTGCCCCCGGGGCTTAGGGATTTTTTTTCAAAAAAAATATTTTCTGCCCTTTAAGTTTTTTAGGGCTGATTTATTTTCCTGTGATAAAAAGACTTCTGTTTCCTTTGTATATCTTTCAGGTGAGCATTTACAACCGGTTGGAACCATTTTTGAGTGAATTGCCAAAAGTCAGATTTTTTGCTGAAATTGTGACCCCGGGGCTTAGGGATTTTTTCAAAAAAATATTTTCTGCCGGTTAAGTTTTTGAGGGCTGATTTCTTGTCCTGTGATAAAAAGCCTTCTTTTTCCATCACCAAAGCTTTCAGGAGAGCATTTGCAACCGCTTCGCACCATTTTTGAGTGAATTGCCAAAAATCAGATTTTTGCTGAAATTGTGACCCCGGGGCTTAGGGATTTTTTCAAAAAAATATTTTCTGCCAGTTAAGATTTTGAGGGCTGATTTCTTGTCCTGTGATAAAAAGCCTTCTGTTTCGAGTGCCAAACCTTTCAGGAGAGCATTTTTAAGTTTTTGGCACCATCTTTGAGTGAATTGCCAAAAGTCAGATTTTTGCTGAAATTGTGACCCCGGGGCTTAGGGATTTTTTCAAAAAAATATTTTCTGCTGGTTAAGTTTTTGAGGGCTGATTTCTTGTCCTGTGATAAAAAGCCTTCTGTTTCCATCGCCAAAGCTTTCAGGGGATCATTTGCAACCGGTTGGCACCATTTTTGAGTGAATTGCCAAAAGTCAGATTTTTGCTGAAATTGTGACCCCGGGGCTTTGGGATTTTTTCAATAAAATATTTTCTGCCGATTAAGTTTTTGAGGGCTGATTTCTTGTCCTGTGATAAAAAGCCTTCTGTTTCGAGTGCCAAACCTTTCAGGAGAGTATTTGCAAGCTTCTGGCACCATTTTTGAGTGAATTGCCAAAAGTCAGATTTTTGCTGAAATTGTGACCCCGGGGCTTAGGGATTTTTTCAAAAAAATATTTTCTGCCGGTTAAGTTTTTGAGGGCTGATTTCTTGTCCTGTGATAAAAAGCCTTCTGTTTCCATCACCAAAGCTTTCAGGGGATCATTTGCAAGCTTCTGGCACCATTTTTGAGTGAATTGCCAAAAGTCAGATTTTTGCTGAAATTGTGACCCCGGGGCTTAGGGATTTTTTCAAAAAAATATTTTCTGCTGGTTAAGTTTTTGAGGGCTGATTTCTTGTCCTGTGATAAAAAGCCTTCTGTTTCCATCGCCAAAGCTTTCAGGGGATCATTTGCAACCGGTTGGCACCATTTTTGAGTGAATTGCCAAAAGTCAGATTTTTGCTGAAATTGTGACCCCGGGGCTTAGGGATTTTTTCAATAAAATATTTTTTGCCGGTTAAGTTTTTGAGGGCTGATTTCGTGTCCTGTGATAAAAAGCCTTCTGTTTCCATCGCCAAAGCTTTCAGGGGATCATTTTCAAGCTTTTGGCACCATCTTTGAGTGAATTGCCAAAAGTCGGATTTTTGCTGAAATTGTGACCCCGGGGCTTAGGGATTTTTCAAAAAAATATTTTCTGCCAGTTAAGTTTTTGAGGGCTGATTTCTTGTCCTGTGATAAAAAACCTTCTGTTTCGAGTGCCAAACCTTTCAGGAGAGAATTTTCAAGCTTTTGGCACCATCTTTGAGTGAATTGCCAAAAGTCAGATTTTTGCTGAAATTGTGACCCCGGGGCTTTGGGATTTTTTCAATAAAATATTTTCTGCCGATTAAGTTTTTGAGGGCTGATTTCGTGTCCTGTGATAAAAAGCCTTCTGTTTCCATCGCCAAAGCTTTCAGGGGAACATTTGCAACCGGTTGGCACCATTTTTGAGTGAATTGCCAAAAGTCAGATTTTTGCTGAAATTGTGACTTAGGGATTTTTTCAAAAAAATATTTTCTGCCGGTTAAGTTTTTGAGGGCTGATTTCTTGTCCTGTGATAAAAAGCCTTCTGTTTCGAGTGCCAAACCTTTCAGGAGAGCATTTTCAAGCTTTTGGCACCATCTTTGAGTGAATTGCCAAAAGTCAGATTTTTGCTGAAATTGTGACCCCGGGGCTTAGGGATTTTTTAAAAAAAATATTTTCTGCAGGTTAAGTTTTTGAGGGCTGATTTCTTGTCCTGTGATATAAAGCCTTCTGTTTCCATCACCAAAGCTTTCAGGGGAGCATTTACAACCGGTTGGCACCAATTTTGAGTGAACTGCCAAAAGTCAGATTTTTGCTGAAATTGTGACCCCGGGGCTTCTGGGTTTTTTCAAAAAAATATTTTCTGCCGATTAAGTTTTTGAGGGCTGATTTCTTGTCCTGTGATAAAAGGCCTTCTGTTTCCATCGCCAAAGCTTTATGGGGATCATTTGCAAGCTTCTGGCACCATTTTTGAGTGAATTGCCAAAAGTCAGATTTTTGCTGAAATTGTGACCCCGGGGCTTAGGGATTTTTTCAAAAAAATATTTTCTGCCGGTCAAGTTTTTGAGGGCTGATTTCTTGTCCTGTGATAAAAAGCCTTCTGTTTCCATCACCAAAGCTTTCAGGGGAACATTTGCAACCGGTTGGCACCATTTTTGAGTGAATTGCCAAAAGTCAGATTTTTGCTGAAATTGTGACCCCGGGGCTTAGGGATTTATTCAAAAAAATATTTTCTGCCGGTTAAGTTTTTGAGGGCTGATTTCTTGTCCTGTGATAAAAAGCCTTCTGTTTCGAGCGCCAAACCTTTCAGGAGAGCATTTTCAAGCTTTTGGCACCATCTTTGAGTGAATTGCCAAAAGTCAGATTTTTGCTGAAATTGTGACCCCGGGGCTTAGGGATTTTTTCAAAAAAATATTTTCTGCCGGTTAAGTTTTTGAGGGCTGATTTCTTGTCCTGTGATAAAAAGCCTTCTGTTTCCATCACCAAAACTCTCAGGGGAGTATTTGCATCCGCTTGGAACCATTTTTGAGTGAACTGCCAAAAGTCAGATTTTTGCTGAAATTGTGACCCCGGGGCTTTGGGATTTTTTTTTTAAAAATATTTTCTGCCGATTAAGTTTTTGCGGGCTGATTTCTTGTCCTGTTATAAAAGGCCTTCTGTTTCCATTGCCAAAGCTTTCAGGTGAGCATTTAAAACCGGTTGGCACCATTTTTGAGTGAATTGACAAAAGTCAGATTTTTGCTGAAATTGTGCCACCGGGGCTTAGGGATTTTTTTTCAAAAAAAATATTTTCTGCCCTTTAAGTTTTTTAGGGCTGATTTATTTTCCTGTGATAAAAAGACTTCTGTTTCCTTTGTATATCTTTCAGGTGAGCATTTACAACCGGTTGGCACCATTTTTGAGTGAATTGCCAAAAGTCAGATTTTTTGCTGAAACTGTGACCCGGGGCTTAGGGATTTTTTCAAAAAAATATTTTCTGCCGGTTAAGTTTTTGAGGGCTGATTTCTTGTCCTGTGATAAAAAGCCTTCTGTTTCGAGTGCCAAACCTTTCAGGAGAGCATTTCCAAGCTTTTGGCACCATTTTTGAGTGAATTGCCAAAAGTCAGATTTTTGCTGAAATTGTGACCCCAGGGCTTAGGGATATTTTTTTAAAAAAATTTCTGCCGGTTTAGTTTTTGAGGGCTGATTTCTTGTCCTGTGATAAAAAGCCTTCTGTTTCGAGTGCCAAAGCTTTCAGGGGAGCATTTCCATCCGGTAGGCACCATTTTTGAGTGAATTGCCAAAAGTCAGATTTTTGCTGAAATTGTGACCCCGGGGCTTAGGGATTTTGTCAAAAAAATATTTTCTGCACATTAAGTTTTTGAGGGCTGATTTCTTGTCCTGTGATAAAAAGCCTTCTGTTTCGAGTGCCAAACCTTTCAGGAGAGCATTTTCAAGCTTTTGGCACCATCTTTGAGTGAATTGCCAAAAGTCAGATTTTTGCTGAAATTGTGACCCCGGGGCATAGGGATTTTTTTTAAAAAATATTTTCTGCAGGTTAAGTTTTTGAGGGCTGATTTCTTGTCCTGTGATAAAAAGCCTTCTGTTTCCATCACCAAAGCTTTCAGGGGATCATTTGCAAGCTTCTGGCACCATTTTTGAGTGAATTGCCAAAAGTCAGATTTTTGCTGAAATTGTGACCCCGGGGCTTAGGGATTTTTTCAAAAAAATATTTTCTGCTGGTTAAGTTTTTGAGGGCTGATTTCTTGTCCTGTGATAAAAAGCCTTCTGTTTCCATCGCCAAAGCTTTCAGGGGATCATTTGCAACCGGTTGGCACCATTTTTGAGTGAATTGCCAAAAGTCAGATTTTTGCTGAAATTGTGACCCCGGGGCTTAGGGATTTTTTTAAAAAAAATATTTTCTGCCGATTAAGTTTTTGCGGGCTGATTTCTTGTCCTGTTATAAAAGGCCTTCTGTTTCCATTGCCAAAGCTTTCAGGGGATCATTAGCAAGCTTCTGGACCATTTTTGAGTGAATTGCCAAAAGTCAGATTTTTGCTGAAATTGTGACCCCGGGGCTTAGGGATTTTTTTAAAAAAATATTTTCTGCCCGTTAAGTTTTTTAGGGCTGATTTATTTTCCTGTGATAAAAAGACTTCTGTTTCCTTTGTATATGTTTCAGGTGAGCATTTACAACCGGTTGGCACCATTTTTGAGTGAATTGCCAAAAGTCAGATTTTTTGCTGAAATTCCGGGGCTTAGGGATTTTTTCAAAAAAATATTTTCTGCCCGTTAAGTTTTTGAGGGCTGATTTCTTGTCCTGTGATAAAAAGCCTTCTGTTTCGAGTGCCAAACCTTTCAGGAGAGCATTTTCAAGCTTTTGGCACCATTTTTGAGTGAATTGCCAAAAGTCAGATTTTTGCTGAAATTGTGACCCCGGGGCTTAGGGATTTTTTCAAAAAAATATTTTCTGCCGGTCAAGTTTTTGAGGGCTGATTTCTTGTCCTGTGATAAAAAGCCTTCTGTTTCCATCACCAAAGCTTTCAGGGGAACATTTGCAACCGGTTGGCACCATTTTTGAGTGAATTGCCAAAAGTCAGATTTTTGCTGAAATTGTGACCCCGGGGCTTAGGGATTTTTTTAAAAAAAATATTTTCTGCCGATTAAGTTTTTGCGGGCTGATTTCTTGTCCTGTTATAAAAGGCCTTCTGTTTCCATTGCCAAAGCTTTCAAGGGAACATTAGCAAGCTTCTGGACCATTTTTGAGTGAATTGCCAAAAGTCAGATTTTTGCTGAAATTGTGACCCCGGGGCTTAGGGATTTTTTTAAAAAAATATTTTTCTGCCCGTTAAGTTTTTTAGGGCTGATTTATTTTCCTGTGATAAAAAGACTTCTGTTTCCTTTGTATATCTTTCAGGTGAGCATTTACAACCGGTTGGCACCATTTTTGAGTGAATTGACAAAAGTCAGATTTTTCTGAAATTGTGCCCCCGGGGCTTAGGGATTTTTTTTCAAAAAAAATATTTTCTGCCCTTTAAGTTTTTTAGGGCTGATTTATTTTCCTGTGATAAAAAGACTTCTGTTTCCTTTGTATATCTTTCAGGTGAGCATTTACAACCGGTTGGAACCATTTTTGAGTGAATTGCCAAAAGTCAGATTTTTTGCTGAAATTGTGACCCCGGGGCTTAGGGATTTTTTCAAAAAAATATTTTCTGCCGGTTAAGTTTTTGAGGGCTGATTTCTTGTCCTGTGATAAAAAGCCTTCTTTTTCCATCACCAAAGCTTTCAGGAGAGCATTTGCAACCGCTTCGCACCATTTTTGAGTGAATTGCCAAAAATCAGATTTTTGCTGAAATTGTGACCCCGGGGCTTAGGGATTTTTTCAAAAAAATATTTTCTGCCAGTTAAGATTTTGAGGGCTGATTTCTTGTCCTGTGATAAAAAGCCTTCTGTTTCGAGTGCCAAACCTTTCAGGAGAGCATTTTTAAGTTTTTGGCACCATCTTTGAGTGAATTGCCAAAAGTCAGATTTTTGCTGAAATTGTGACCCCGGGGCTTAGGGATTTTTTCAAAAAAATATTTTCTGCTGGTTAAGTTTTTGAGGGCTGATTTCTTGTCCTGTGATAAAAAGCCTTCTGTTTCCATCGCCAAAGCTTTCAGGGGATCATTTGCAACCGGTTGGCACCATTTTTGAGTGAATTGCCAAAAGTCAGATTTTTGCTGAAATTGTGACCCCGGGGCTTTGGGATTTTTTCAATAAAATATTTTCTGCCGATTAAGTTTTTGAGGGCTGATTTCTTGTCCTGTGATAAAAAGCCTTCTGTTTCGAGTGCCAAACCTTTCAGGAGAGTATTTGCAAGCTTCTGGCACCATTTTTGAGTGAATTGCCAAAAGTCAGATTTTTGCTGAAATTGTGACCCCGGGGCTTAGGGATTTTTTCAAAAAAATATTTTCTGCCGGTTAAGTTTTTGAGGGCTGATTTCTTGTCCTGTGATAAAAAGCCTTCTGTTTCCATCACCAAAGCTTTCAGGGGATCATTTGCAAGCTTCTGGCACCATTTTTGAGTGAATTGCCAAAAGTCAGATTTTTGCTGAAATTGTGACCCCGGGGCTTAGGGATTTTTTCAAAAAAATATTTTCTGCTGGTTAAGTTTTTGAGGGCTGATTTCTTGTCCTGTGATAAAAAGCCTTCTGTTTCCATCGCCAAAGCTTTCAGGGGATCATTTGCAACCGGTTGGCACCATTTTTGAGTGAATTGCCAAAAGTCAGATTTTTGCTGAAATTGTGACCCCGGGGCTTAGGGATTTTTTTAAAAAAAATATTTTCTGCCGATTAAGTTTTTGCGGGCTGATTTCTTGTCCTGTTATAAAAGGCCTTCTGTTTCCATTGCCAAAGCTTTCAGGGGATCATTAGCAAGCTTCTGGACCATTTTTGAGTGAATTGCCAAAAGTCAGATTTTTGCTGAAATTGTGACCCCGGGGCTTAGGGATTTTTTAAAAAAAATATTTTCTGCCCGTTAAGTTTTTTAGGGCTGATTTATTTTCCTGTGATAAAAAGACTTCTGTTTCCTTTGTATATGTTTCAGGTGAGCATTTACAACCGGTTGGCACCATTTTTGAGTGAATTGCCAAAAGTCAGATTTTTTGCTGAAATTCCGGGGCTTAGGGATTTTTTCAAAAAAATATTTTCTGCCCGTTAAGTTTTTGAGGGCTGATTTCTTGTCCTGTGATAAAAAGCCTTCTGTTTCGAGTGCCAAACCTTTCAGGAGAGCATTTTCAAGCTTTTGGCACCATTTTTGAGTGAATTGCCAAAAGTCAGATTTTTGCTGAAATTGTGACCCCGGGGCTTAGGGATTTTTTCAAAAAAATATTTTCTGCCGGTCAAGTTTTTGAGGGCTGATTTCTTGTCCTGTGATAAAAAGCCTTCTGTTTCCATCACCAAAGCTTTCAGGGGAACATTTGCAACCGGTTGGCACCATTTTTGAGTGAATTGCCAAAAGTCAGATTTTTGCTGAAATTGTGACCCCGGGGCTTAGGGATTTTTTTAAAAAAAATATTTTCTGCCGATTAAGTTTTTGCGGGCTGATTTCTTGTCCTGTTATAAAAGGCCTTCTGTTTCCATTGCCAAAGCTTTCAAGGGAACATTAGCAAGCTTCTGGACCATTTTTGAGTGAATTGCCAAAAGTCAGATTTTTGCTGAAATTGTGACCCCGGGGCTTAGGGATTTTTTTAAAAAAATATTTTTCTGCCCGTTAAGTTTTTTAGGGCTGATTTATTTTCCTGTGATAAAAAGACTTCTGTTTCCTTTGTATATCTTTCAGGTGAGCATTTACAACCGGTTGGCACCATTTTTGAGTGAATTGACAAAAGTCAGATTTTTCTGAAATTGTGCCCCCGGGGCTTAGGGATTTTTTTTCAAAAAAAATATTTTCTGCCCTTTAAGTTTTTTAGGGCTGATTTATTTTCCTGTGATAAAAAGACTTCTGTTTCCTTTGTATATCTTTCAGGTGAGCATTTACAACCGGTTGGAACCATTTTTGAGTGAATTGCCAAAAGTCAGATTTTTTGCTGAAATTGTGACCCCGGGGCTTAGGGATTTTTTCAAAAAAATATTTTCTGCCGGTTAAGTTTTTGAGGGCTGATTTCTTGTCCTGTGATAAAAAGCCTTCTTTTTCCATCACCAAAGCTTTCAGGAGAGCATTTGCAACCGCTTCGCACCATTTTTGAGTGAATTGCCAAAAATCAGATTTTTGCTGAAATTGTGACCCCGGGGCTTAGGGATTTTTTCAAAAAATATTTTCTGCCAGTTAAGATTTTGAGGGCTGATTTCTTGTCCTGTGATAAAAAGCCTTCTGTTTCGAGTGCCAAACCTTTCAGGAGAGCATTTTTAAGTTTTTGGCACCATCTTTGAGTGAATTGCCAAAAGTCAGATTTTTGCTGAAATTGTGACCCCGGGGCTTAGGGATTTTTTCAAAAAAATATTTTCTGCTGGTTAAGTTTTTGAGGGCTGATTTCTTGTCCTGTGATAAAAAGCCTTCTGTTTCCATCGCCAAAGCTTTCAGGGGATCATTTGCAACCGGTTGGCACCATTTTTGAGTGAATTGCCAAAAGTCAGATTTTTGCTGAAATTGTGACCCCGGGGCTTTGGGATTTTTTCAATAAAATATTTTCTGCCGATTAAGTTTTTGAGGGCTGATTTCTTGTCCTGTGATAAAAAGCCTTCTGTTTCGAGTGCCAAACCTTTCAGGAGAGTATTTGCAAGCTTCTGGCACCATTTTTGAGTGAATTGCCAAAAGTCAGATTTTTGCTGAAATTGTGACCCCGGGGCTTAGGGATTTTTTCAAAAAAATATTTTCTGCCGGTTAAGTTTTTGAGGGCTGATTTCTTGTCCTGTGATAAAAAGCCTTCTGTTTCCATCACCAAAGCTTTCAGGGGATCATTTGCAAGCTTCTGGCACCATTTTTGAGTGAATTGCCAAAAGTCAGATTTTTGCTGAAATTGTGACCCCGGGGCTTAGGGATTTTTTCAAAAAAATATTTTCTGCTGGTTAAGTTTTTGAGGGCTGATTTCTTGTCCTGTGATAAAAAGCCTTCTGTTTCCATCGCCAAAGCTTTCAGGGGATCATTTGCAACCGGTTGGCACCATTTTTGAGTGAATTGCCAAAAGTCAGATTTTTGCTGAAATTGTGACCCCGGGGCTTAGGGATTTTTTCAATAAAATATTTTTTGCCGGTTAAGTTTTTGAGGGCTGATTTCGTGTCCTGTGATAAAAAGCCTTCTGTTTCCATCGCCAAAGCTTTCAGGGGATCATTTTCAAGCTTTTGGCACCATCTTTGAGTGAATTGCCAAAAGTCGGATTTTTGCTGAAATTGTGACCCCGGGGCTTAGGGATTTTTCAAAAAAATATTTTCTGCCAGTTAAGTTTTTGAGGGCTGATTTCTTGTCCTGTGATAAAAAACCTTCTGTTTCGAGTGCCAAACCTTTCAGGAGAGAATTTTCAAGCTTTTGGCACCATCTTTGAGTGAATTGCCAAAAGTCAGATTTTTGCTGAAATTGTGACCCCGGGGCTTTGGGATTTTTTCAATAAAATATTTTCTGCCGATTAAGTTTTTGAGGGCTGATTTCGTGTCCTGTGATAAAAAGCCTTCTGTTTCCATCGCCAAAGCTTTCAGGGGAACATTTGCAACCGGTTGGCACCATTTTTGAGTGAATTGCCAAAAGTCAGATTTTTGCTGAAATTGTGACTTAGGGATTTTTTCAAAAAAATATTTTCTGCCGGTTAAGTTTTTGAGGGCTGATTTCTTGTCCTGTGATAAAAAGCCTTCTGTTTCGAGTACCAAACCTTTCAGGAGAGCATTTTCAAGCTTTTGGCACCATCTTTGAGTGAATTGCCAAAAGTCAGATTTTTGCTGAAATTGTGACCCCGGGGCTTAGGGATTTTTTAAAAAAAATATTTTCTGCAGGTTAAGTTTTTGAGGGCTGATTTCTTGTCCTGTGATATAAAGCCTTCTGTTTCCATCACCAAAGCTTTCAGGGGAGCATTTACAACCGGTTGGCACCAATTTTGAGTGAACTGCCAAAAGTCAGATTTTTGCTGAAATTGTGACCCCGGGGCTTCTGGGTTTTTTCAAAAAATATTTTCTGCCGATTAAGTTTTTGAGGGCTGATTTCTTGTCCTGTGATAAAAGGCCTTCTGTTTCCATCGCCAAAGCTTTATGGGGATCATTTGCAAGCTTCTGGCACCATTTTTGAGTGAATTGCCAAAAGTCAGATTTTTGCTGAAATTGTGACCCCGGGGCTTAGGGATTTTTTCAAAAAAATATTTTCTGCCGGTCAAGTTTTTGAGGGCTGATTTCTTGTCCTGTGATAAAAAGCCTTCTGTTTCCATCACCAAAGCTTTCAGGGGAACATTTGCAACCGGTTGGCACCATTTTTGAGTGAATTGCCAAAAGTCAGATTTTTGCTGAAATTGTGACCCCGGGGCTTAGGGATTTTTTCAAAAAAATATTTTCTGCCGGTTAAGTTTTTGAGGGCTGATTTCTTGTCCTGTGATAAAAAGCCTTCTGTTTCGAGCGCCAAACCTTTCAGGAGAGCATTTTCAAGCTTTTGGCACCATCTTTGAGTGAATTGCCAAAAGTCAGATTTTTGCTGAAATTGTGACCCCGGGGCTTAGGGATTTTTTCAAAAAAATATTTTCTGCCGGTTAAGTTTTTGAGGGCTGATTTCTTGTCCTGTGATAAAAAGCCTTCTGTTTCCATCACCAAAACTCTCAGGGGAGTATTTGCATCCGCTTGGAACCATTTTTGAGTGAACTGCCAAAAGTCAGATTTTTGCTGAAATTGTGACCCCGGGGCTTTGGGATTTTTTTTTTAAAAATATTTTCTGCCGATTAAGTTTTTGCGGGCTGATTTCTTGTCCTGTTATAAAAGGCCTTCTGTTTCCATTGCCAAAGCTTTCAGGTGAGCATTTAAAACCGGTTGGCACCATTTTTGAGTGAATTGACAAAAGTCAGATTTTTGCTGAAATTGTGCCACCGGGGCTTAGGGATTTTTTTTCAAAAAAAATATTTTCTGCCCTTTAAGTTTTTTAGGGCTGATTTATTTTCCTGTGATAAAAAGACTTCTGTTTCCTTTGTATATCTTTCAGGTGAGCATTTACAACCGGTTGGCACCATTTTTGAGTGAATTGCCAAAAGTCAGATTTTTTGCTGAAACTGTGACCCGGGGCTTAGGGATTTTTTCAAAAAAATATTTTCTGCCGGTTAAGTTTTTGAGGGCTGATTTCTTGTCCTGTGATAAAAAGCCTTCTGTTTCGAGTGCCAAACCTTTCAGGAGAGCATTTCCAAGCTTTTGGCACCATTTTTGAGTGAATTGCCAAAAGTCAGATTTTTGCTGAAATTGTGACCCCAGGGCTTAGGGATATTTTTTTAAAAAAATTTCTGCCGGTTTAGTTTTTGAGGGCTGATTTCTTGTCCTGTGATAAAAAGCCTTCTGTTTCGAGTGCCAAAGCTTTCAGGGGAGCATTTCCATCCGGTAGGCACCATTTTTGAGTGAATTGCCAAAAGTCAGATTTTTGCTGAAATTGTGACCCCGGGGCTTAGGGATTTTGTCAAAAAAATATTTTCTGCACATTAAGTTTTTGAGGGCTGATTTCTTGTCCTGTGATAAAAAGCCTTCTGTTTCGAGTGCCAAACCTTTCAGGAGAGCATTTTCAAGCTTTTGGCACCATCTTTGAGTGAATTGCCAAAAGTCAGATTTTTGCTGAAATTGTGACCCCGGGGCATAGGGATTTTTTTTAAAAAATATTTTCTGCAGGTTAAGTTTTTGAGGGCTGATTTCTTGTCCTGTGATAAAAAGCCTTCTGTTTCCATCACCAAAGCTTTCAGGGGAGCATTTACAACTGGTGGGCACCATTTTTGAATGAATTGCCAAAAGTCAGATTTTTGCTGAAATTGTGACCCCGGGGCTTAGGGATTTTTTCAAAAAAATATTTTCTGCCGGTTAAGTTTTTGAGGGCTGATTTCTTGTCCTGTGATATAAAGCCTTCTGTTTCCATCACCAAAGCTTTCAGGGGAGCATTTACAACCGGTTGGCACCAATTTTGAGTGAACTGCCAAAAGTCAGATTTTTGCTGAAATTGTGACCCCGGGGCTTCTGGGTTTTTTCAAAAAAATATTTTCTGCCGATTAAGTTTTTGAGGGCTGATTTCTTGTCCTGTGATAAAAAGCCTTCGGTTTCCATCACCAAAACTCTCCGGGGAGTATTTGCATCCGCTTGGCACCATTTTTGAGTGAACTGCCAAAAGTCAGATTTTTGCTGAAATTGTGACCCCGGGGCTTTGGGATTTTTTTTTTTTAAATATTTTCTGCCGATTAAGTTTTTGCGGGCTGATTTCTTGTCCTGTTATAAAAGGCCTTCTGTTTCCATTGCCAAAGCTTTCAGGTGAGCATTTAAAACCGGTTGGCACCATTTTTGAGTGAATTGACAAAAGTCAGATTTTTGCTGAAATTGTGCCACCGGGGCTTAGGGATTTTTTTTCAAAAAAAATATTTTCTGCCCTTTAAGTTTTTTAGGGCTGATTTATTTTCCTGTGATAAAAAGACTTCTGTTTCCTTTGTATATCTTTCAGGTGAGCATTTACAACCGGTTGGCACCATTTTTGAGTGAATTGCCAAAAGTCAGATTTTTTGCTGAAACTGTGACCCGGGGCTTAGGGATTTTTTCCAAAAAATATTTTCTGCCGGTTAAGTTTTTGAGGGCTGATTTCTTGTCCTGTGATAAAAAGCCTTCTGTTTCGAGTGCCAAACCTTTCAGGAGAGCATTTCCAAGCTTTTGGCACCATTTTTGAGTGAATTGCCAAAAGTCAGATTTTTGCTGAAATTGTGACCCCAGGGCTTAGGGATATTTTTTTAAAAAAATTTCTGCCGGTTTAGTTTTTGAGGGCTGATTTCTTGTCCTGTGATAAAAAGCCTTCTGTTTCGAGTGCCAAAGCTTTCAGGGGAGCATTTCCATCCGGTAGGCACCATTTTTGAGTGAATTGCCAAAAGTCAGATTTTTGCTGAAATTGTGACCCCGGGGCTTAGGGATTTTGTCAAAAAAATATTTTCTGCACATTAAGTTTTTGAGGGCTGATTTCTTGTCCTGTGATAAAAAGCCTTCTGTTTCGAGTGCCAAACCTTTCAGGAGAGCATTTTCAAGCTTTTGGCACCATCTTTGAGTGAATTGCCAAAAGTCAGATTTTTGCTGAAATTGTGACCCCGGGGCATAGGGATTTTTTAAAAAAAATATTTTCTGCAGGTTAAGTTTTTGAGGGCTGATTTCTTGTCCTGTGATAAAAAGCCTTCTGTTTCCATCACCAAAGCTTTCAGGGGAGCATTTACAACTGGTGGGCACCATTTTTGAATGAATTGCCAAAAGTCAGATTTTTGCTGAAATTGTGACCCCGGGGCTTAGGGATTTTTTCAAAAAAATATTTTCTGCCGGTTAAGTTTTTGAGGGCTGATTTCTTGTCCTGTGATATAAAGCCTTCTGTTTCCATCACCAAAGCTTTCAGGGGAGCATTTACAACCGGTTGGCACCAATTTTGAGTGAACTGCCAAAAGTCAGATTTTTGCTGAAATTGTGACCCCGGGGCTTCTGGGTTTTTTCAAAGAAATATTTTCTGCCGATTAAGTTTTTGAGGGCTGATTTCTTGTCCTGTGATAAAAAGCCTTCTGTTTCGAGTGCCAAAGCTTTCAGGAGAGCATTTTCAAGCTTTTGGCACCATTTTTGAGTGAATTGCCAAAAGTCAGATTTTTGCTGAAATTGTGACCCCGGGGCTTAGGGATTTTGTCAAAAAAATATTTTCTGCACATTAAGTTTTTTAGGGCTGATTTCTTGTCCTGTGATAAAAAGCCTTCTGTTTCGAGTGCCAAACCTTTCAGGAGAGCATTTTCAAGCTTTTGGCACCATTTTTGAGTGAATTGCCAAAAGTCAGATTTTTGCTGAAATTGTGACCCCGGGGCTTAGGGATTTTTTCAAAAAAATATTTTCTGCCGGTTAAGTTTTTGAGGGATGATTTCTTGTCCTGTGATAAAAAGCCTTCTGTTTCCATCACCAAAGCTTTCAGGAGAGCATTTTCAAGCTTTTGGCACCATTTTTGAGTGAATTGCCAAAAGTCAGATTTTTGCTGAAATTGTGACCCCGGGGCTTAGGGATTTTTTCAAAAAAATATTTTCTGCCGGTCAAGTTTTTGAGGGCTGATTTCTTGTCCTGTGATAAAAAGCCTTCTGTTTCGAGTGCCAAAGCTTTCAGGGGAGCATTTCCATCCGGTAGGCACCATTTTTGAGTGAATTGCCAAAAGTCAGATTTTTCCTGAAATTGTGACCCCGGGGCTTAGGGATTTTGTCAAAAAAATATTTTCTGCACGTTAAGTTTTTTAGGGCTGATTTCTTGTCCTGTGATAAAAAGCCTTCTGTTTCGAGTGCCAAACTTTTCAGGAGAGCATTTTCAAGCTTTTGGCACCATTTTTGAGTGAATTGCCAAAAGTCAGATTTTTGCTGAAATTGTGACCCCGGGGCTTAGGGATTTTTTCAAAAAAATATTTTCTGTCGGTTAAGTTTTTGAGGGCTGATTTCTTGTCCTGTGATAAAAAGCCTTCTGTTTCCATCACCAAAGCTTTCAGGGGAGCATTTGCAACGGCTTGGCACCACTTTTGACTGAACTGCCAAAAGTCAGATTTTTGCTGAAATTGTGACCCCCGGGCTTTTGGGTTTTTTCAAAAAAATATTTTCTGCCGATTAAGTTTTTGAGGGCTGATTTCTTGTCCTGTGATAAAAAGCCTTCTTCTTCCATCGCCAAAGCTTTAAGGGGATCATTTGCAAGCTTCTGGCACCATTTTTGAGTGAATAGCCAAAAGTCAGATTTTTCCTGAAATTGTGACCCCGGGGGTTAGGGATTTTTTTAAAAAAAATATTTTCTGCCGGTTAAGTTTTTGAGGGCGGATTTCTTCTCCTGTGATAAAAAGCCTTCTGTTTCCATCACCAAAGCTTTCAGGGGAGCATTTGCAACCGGTTGGTACCATTTTTGAGTGAATTGCCAAAAGTCAGATTTTTGCTGAATTTGTGACCCCGGGGCTTAGGGATTTTTTTTCAAAAAAATCTTTTCTGCCGGTTAAGTTTTTGAGGGCTGATTTCTTGTCCTGTGATAAAAAGCCTTCTGTTTCCATCACCAAAACTCTCAGGGGAGTATTTGCATCCGCTTGGCACCATTTTTGAGTGAACTGCCAAAAGTCAGATTTTTGCTGAAATTGTGACCCCGGGGCTTTGGGATTTTTTTAAAAAAAATATTTTCTGCCGATTAAGTTTTTGCGGGCTGATTTCTTGTCCTGTTATAAAAGGCCTTCTGTTTCCATTGCCAAAGCTTTCAGGGGATCATTAGCAAGCTTCTGGACCATTTTTGAGTGAATTGCCAAAAGTCAGATTTTTGCTGAAATTGTGACCCCGGGGCTTAGGGATTTTTTTAAAAAAATATTTTCTGCCCGTTAAGTTTTTTAGGGCTGATTTATTTTCCTGTGATAAAAAGACTTCTGTTTCCTTTGTATATCTTTCAGGTGAGCATTTACAACCGGTTGGAACCATTTTTGAGTGAATTGCCAAAAGTCAGATTTTTGCTGAAATTGTGACCCCGGGGCTTAGGGATTTTTTCAAAAAAATATTTTCTGCCGGTCAAGTTTTTGAGGGCTGATTTCTTGTCCTGTGATAAAAAGCCTTCTGTTTCCATCACCAAAGCTTTCAGGGGAACATTTGCAACCGGTTGGCACCATTTTTGAGTGAATTGCCAAAAGTCAGATTTTTGCTGAAATTGTGACCCCGGGGCTTAGGGATTTTTTTAAAAAAAAATATTTTCTGCCGATTAAGTTTTTGCGGGCTGATTTCTTGTCCTGTTATAAAAGGCCTTCTGTTTCCATTGCCAAAGCTTTCAAGGGAACATTAGCAAGCTTCTGGACCATTTTTGAGTGAATTGCCAAAAGTCAGATTTTTGCTGAAATTGTGACCCCGGGGCTTAGGGATTTTTTTAAAAAAATATTTTCTGCCCGTTAAGTTTTTTAGGGCTGATTTATTTTCCTGTGATAAAAAGACTTCTGTTTCCTTTGTATATCTTTCAGGTGAGCATTTACAACCGGTTGGCACCATTTTTGAGTGAATTGACAAAAGTCAGATTTTTCTGAAATTGTGCCCCCGGGGCTTAGGGATTTTTTTTCAAAAAAAATATTTTCTGCCCTTTAAGTTTTTTAGGGCTGATTTATTTTCCTGTGATAAAAAGACTTCTGTTTCCTTTGTATATCTTTCAGGTGAGCATTTACAACCGGTTGGAACCATTTTTAAGTGAATTGCCAAAAGTCAGATTTTTTGCTGAAATTGTGACCCCGGGGCTTAGGGATTTTTTCAAAAAAATATTTTCTGCCGGTTAAGTTTTTGAGGGCTGATTTCTTGTCCTGTGATTAAAAGCCTTCTGTTTCGAGTGCCAAACCTTTCAGGAGAGCATTTTCAAGCTTTTGGCACCATTTTTGAGTGAATTGCCAAAAGTCAGATTTTTGCTGAAATTGTGACCCCGGGGCTTAGGGATTTTTTCAAAAAAATATTTTCTGCCGGTTAAGTTTTTGAGGGATGATTTCTTGTCCTGTGATAAAAAGCCTTCTGTTTCCATCACCAAAGCTTTCAGGAGAGCATTTTCAAGCTTTTGGCACCATTTTTGAGTGAATTGCCAAAAGTCAGATTTTTGCTGAAATTGTGAGCCTGGGGCTTAGGGATTTTTTCAAAAAAATATTTTCTGCCGGTCAAGTTTTTGAGGGCTGATTTCTTGTCCTGTGATAAAAAGCCTTCTGTTTCCATCACCAAAGCTTTCAGGGGAACATTTGCAACCGGTTGGCACCATTTTTGAGTGAATTGCCAAAAGTCAGATTTTTGCTGAAATTGTGACCCCGGGGCTTAGGGATTTTTTCAAAAAAATATTTTCTGCCGGTTAAGTTTTTGAGGGCTGATTTCTTGTCCTGTGATAAAAAGCCTTCTGTTTCGAGTGCCAAACCTTTCAGGAGAGCATTTTCAAGCTTTTGGCACCATCTTTGAGTGAATTGCCAAAAGTCAGATTTTTGCTGAAATTGTGACCCCGGGGCTTAGGGATTTTTTTAAAAAAATATTTTCTGCAGGTTAAGTTTTTGAGGGCTGATTTCTTGTCCTGTTATAAAAGGCCTTCTGTTCCATCGCCAAAGCTTTCAGGGGATCATTTGCAAGCTTCTGGCACCATTTTTGAGTGAATTGCCAAAAGTCAGATTTTTGCTGAAATTGTGACCCTGGGGCTTAGGGATTTTTTCAAAAAAATATTTTCTGCCGGTTAAGTTTTTGAGGGCTGATTTCTTGTCCTGTGATAAAAAGCCTTCTGTTTCGAGTGCCAAACCTTTCAGGAGAGCATTTTCAAGCTTTTGGCACCATTTTTGAGTGAATAGCCAAAAGTCAGATTTTTCCTGAAATTGTGACCCCGGGGCTTAGGGATTTTTTTAAAAAAAATGTTTTCTGCTGGTTAAGTTTTTGAGGGCTGATTTCTTGTCCTGTGATAAAAAGCCTTCTGTTTCCATCACCAAAGCTTTCAGGGGAGCATTTGCAACCGGTTGGCACCATTTTTGAGTGAATTGCCAAAAGTCAGATTTTTGCTGAATTTGTGACCCCGGGGCTTAGGGATTTTTTCAAAAAAATATTTTCTGCCGGTTAAGTTTTTGAGGGCTGATTTCTTGTCCTGTGATAAAAAGCCTTCTGTTTCCATCACCAAAACTCTCAGGGGAGTATTTGCATCCGCTTGGCACCATTTTTGAGTGAACTGCCAAAAGTCAGATTTTTGCTGAAATTGTGACCCCGGGGCTTTGGGATTTTTTTTTTTTAAATATTTTCTGCCGATTAAGTTTTTGCGGGCTGATTTCTTGTCCTGTTATAAAAGGCCTTCTGTTTCCATTGCCAAAGCTTTCAGGTGAGCATTTAAAACCGGTTGGCACCATTTTTGAGTGAATTTACAAAAGTCAGATTTTTGCTGAAATTGTGCCACCGGGGCTTAGGGATTTTTTTTCAAAAAAAATATTTTCTGCCCTTTAAGTTTTTTAGGGCTGATTTATTTTCCTGTGATAAAAAGACTTCTGTTTCCTTTGTATATCTTTCAGGTGAGCATTTACAACCGGTTGGCACCATTTTTGAGTGAATTGCCAAAAGTCAGATTTTTTGCTGAAATTGTGACCCCGGGGCTTAGGGATTTTTTCAAAAAAATATTTTCTGCCGGTTAAGTTTTTGAGGGCTGATTTCTTGTCCTGTGATAAAAAGCCTTCTGTTTCGAGTGCCAAACCTTTCAGGAGAGCATTTCCAAGCTTTTGGCACCATTTTTGAGTGAATTGCCAAAAGTCAGATTTTTGCTGAAATTGTGACCCCGGGGCTTAGGGATTTTTTCAAAAAAATATTTTCTGCCGGTTAAGTTTTTGAGGGCTGATTTCTTGTCCTGTGATAAAAAGCCTTCTGTTTCAATCACCAAAGCTTTCAGGAGAGCATTTTCAAGCTTTTGGCACCATTTTTGAGTGAATTGCCAAAAGTCAGATTTTTGCTGAAATTGTGACCCCGGGGCTTAGGGATTTTTTCAAAAAAATATTTTCTGCCGGTCAAGTTTTTGAGGGCTGATTTCTTGTCCTGTGATAAAAAGCCTTCTGTTTCGACTGCCAAAGCTTTCAGGGGAGCATTTGCAAGCTTCTGGCACCATTTTTGAGTGAATTGCCAAAAGTCAGATTTTTGCTGAAATTGTGACCCCGGGGCTTAGGGATTTTTTCAAAAAAACATTTTCTGCCGGTTAAGTTTTTGAGGGCTGATTTCTTGTCCTGTGATAAAAAGCCTTCTGTTTCGAGTGCCAAACCTTTCAGGAGAGCATTTACAAGCTTTTGGCACCATCTTTGAGTGAATTGCCAAAAGTCAGATTTTTGCTGAAATTGTGACCCCGGGGCTTAGGGATTTTTTTAAAAAAATATTTTCTGCAGGTTAAGTTTTTGAGGGCTGATTTCTTGTCCTGTTATAAAAGGCCTTCTGTTTCCATCGCCAAAGCTTTCAGGGGATCATTTGGAAGCTTCTGGCACCATTTTTGAGTGAATTGCCAAAAGTCAGATTTCTGCTGAAATTGTGACCCCAGGGCTTAGGGAGTTTTTCAAAAAAATATTTTCAGCCGGTTAAGTTTTTGAGGGCTGATTTCTTGTCCTGTCATAAAAAGCCTTCTGTTTCCATCGCCAAAGCTTTCAGGGGATCATTTGGAAGCTTCTGGCACCATTTTTGAGTGAATTGCCAAAAGTCAGATTTTTGCTGAAATTGTGACCCCGGGGCCTAGGGATTTTTTCAAAAAAATATTTTCTGCTGGTCAAGTTTTTGAGGGCTGATTTCTTGTCCTGTGATAAAAAGCCTTCTGTTTCGACTGCCAAAGCTTTCAGGGGAGCATTTGCAAGCTTCTGGCACCATTTTTGAGTGAATTGCCAAAAGTCAGATTTTTGCTGAAATTGTGACCCTGGGGCTTAGGGATTTTTTCAAAAAAATATTTTCTGCCGGTCAAGTTTTTGAGGGCTGATTTCTTGTCCTGTGATAAAAAGCCTTCTGTTTCCATCACCAAAGCTTTCAGGGGAACATTTGCAACCGGTTGGCACCATTTTTGAGTGAATTGCCAAAAGTCAGATTTTTGCTGAAATTGTGACCCCGGGGCTTAGGGATTTTTTCAAAAAAATATTTTCTGCCGGTTAAGTTTTTGAGGGCTGATTTCTTGTCCTGTGATAAAAAGCCTTCTGTTTCGAGTGCCAAACCTTTCAGGAGAGCATTTTCAAGCTTTTGGCACCATCTTTGAGTGAATTGCCAAAAGTCAGATTTTTGCTGAAATTGTGACCCCGGGGCTTAGGGATTTTTTTAAAAAAATATTTTCTGCAGGTTAAGTTTTTGAGGGCTGATTTCTTGTCCTGTTATAAAAGGCCTTCTGTTTCCATCGCCAAAGCTTTCAGGGGATCATTTGCAAGCTTCTGGCACCATTTTTGAGTGAATTGCCAAAAGTCAGATTTTTGCTGAAATTGTGACCCTGGGGCTTAGGGATTTTTTCAAAAAAATATTTTCTGCCGGTTAAGTTTTTGAGGGCTGATTTCTTGTCCTGTGATAAAAAGCCTTCTGTTTCGAGTGCCAAACCTTTCAGGAGAGCATTTTCAAGCTTTTGGCACCATTTTTGAGTGAATAGCCAAAAGTCAGATTTTTCCTGAAATTGTGACCCCGGGGCTTAGGGATTTTTTTTAAAAAAATATTTTCTGCTGGTTAAGTTTTTGAGGGCTGATTTCTTGTCCTGTGATAAAAAGCCTTCTGTTTCCATCACCAAAGCTTTCAGGGGAGCATTTGCAACCGGTTGGCACCATTTTTGAGTGAATTGCCAAAAGTCAGATTTTTGCTGAATTTGTGACCCCGGGGCTTAGGGATTTTTTCAAAAAAATATTTTCTGCCGGTTAAGTTTTTGAGGGCTGATTTCTTGTCCTGTGATAAAAAGCCTTCTGTTTCCATCACCAAAACTCTCAGGGGAGTATTTGCATCCGCTTGGCACCATTTTTGAGTGAACTGCCAAAAGTCAGATTTTTGCTGAAATTGTGACCCCGGGGCTTTGGGATTTTTTTTTTTTAAATATTTTCTGCCGATTAAGTTTTTGCGGGCTGATTTCTTGTCCTGTTATAAAAGGCCTTCTGTTTCCATTGCCAAAGCTTTCAGGTGAGCATTTAAAACCGGTTGGCACCATTTTTGAGTGAATTGACAAAAGTCAGATTTTTGCTGAAATTGTGCCACCGGGGCTTAGGGATTTTTTTTCAAAAAAAATATTTTCTGCCCTTTAAGTTTTTTAGGGCTGATTTATTTTCCTGTGATAAAAAGACTTCTGTTTCCTTTGTATATCTTTCAGGTGAGCATTTACAACCGGTTGGCACCATTTTTGAGTGAATTGCCAAAAGTCAGATTTTTTGCTGAAATTGTGACCCCGGGGCTTAGGGATTTTTTCAAAAAAATATTTTCTGCCGGTTAAGTTTTTGAGGGCTGATTTCTTGTCCTGTGATAAAAAGCCTTCTGTTTCGAGTGCCAAACCTTTCAGGAGAGCATTTCCATGCTTTTGGCACCATTTTTGAGTGAATTGCCAAAAGTCAGATTTTTGCTGAAATTGTGACCCCGGGGCTTAGGGATTTTTTCAAAAAAATATTTTCTGCCGGTTAAGTTTTTGAGGGCTGATTTCTTGTCCTGTGATAAAAAGCCTTCTGTTTCAATCACCAAAGCTTTCAGGAGAGCATTTTCAAGCTTTTGGCACCATTTTTGAGTGAATTGCCAAAAGTCAGATTTTTGCTGAAATTGTGACCCCGGGGCTTAGGGATTTTTTCAAAAAAATATTTTCTGCCGGTCAAGTTTTTGAGGGCTGATTTCTTGTCCTGTGATAAAAAGCCTTCTGTTTCGACTGCCAAAGCTTTCAGGGGAGCATTTGCAAGCTTCTGGCACCATTTTTGAGTGAATTGCCAAAAGTCAGATTTTTGCTGAAATTGTGACCCCGGGGCTTAGGGATTTTTTCAAAAAAATATTTTCTGCCGGTTAAGTTTTTGAGGGCTGATTTCTTGTCCTGTGATAAAAAGCCTTCTGTTTCGAGTGCCAAACCTTTCAGGAGAGCATTTACAAGCTTTTGGCACCATCTTTGAGTGAATTGCCAAAAGTCAGATTTTTGCTGAAATTGTGACCCCGGGGCTTAGGGATTTTTTTAAAAAAATATTTTCTGCAGGTTAAGTTTTTGAGGGCTGATTTCTTGTCCTGTTATAAAAGGCCTTCTGTTTCCATCGCCAAAGCTTTCAGGGGATCATTTGGAAGCTTCTGGCACCATTTTTGAGTGAATTGCCAAAAGTCAGATTTCTGCTGAAATTGTGACCCCAGGGCTTAGGGATTTTTTCAAAAAAATATTTTCAGCCGGTTAAGTTTTTGAGGGCTGATTTCTTGTCCTGTGATAAAAAGCCTTCTGTTTCCATCGCCAAAGCTTTCAGGGGATCATTTGGAAGCTTCTGGCACCATTTTTGAGTGAATTGCCAAAAGTCAGATTTTTGCTGAAATTGTGACCCCGGGGCTTAGGGATTTTTTCAAAAAAATATTTTCTGCTGGTCAAGTTTTTGAGGGCTGATTTCTTGTCCTGTGATAAAAAGCCTTCTGTTTCGACTGCCAAAGCTTTCAGGGGAGCATTTGCAAGCTTCTGGCACCATTTTTGAGTGAATTGCCAAAAGTCAGATTTTTGCTGAAATTGTGACCCCGGGGCTTAGGGATTTTTTCAAAAAAATATTTTCTGCCGGTTAAGTTTTTGAGGGCTGATTTCTTGTCCTGTGATAAAAAGCCTTCTGTTTCGAGTGCCAAACCTTTCAGGAGAGCATTTACAAGCTTTTGGCACCATCTTTGAGTGAATTGCCAAAAGTCAGATTTTTGCTGAAATTGTGACCCCGGGGCTTAGGGATTTTTTTAAAAAAATATTTTCTGCAGGTTAAGTTTTTGAGGGCTGATTTCTTGTCCTGTTATAAAAGGCCTTCTGTTTCCATCGCCAAAGCTTTCAGGGGATCATTTGGAAGCTTCTGGCACCATTTTTGAGTGAATTGCCAAAAGTCAGATTTCTGCTGAAATTGTGAGCCTGGGGCTTAGGGATTTTTTCAAAAAAATATTTTCTGCCGGTTAAGTTTTTGAGGGCTGATTTCTTGTCCTGTGATAAAAAGCCTTCTGTTTCGAGTGCCAAACCTTTCAGGAGAGCATTTGCAACCTTCTGGCACCATTTTTGAGTGAATTGCCAAAAGTCAGATTTTTGCTGAAATTGTGACCCCGGGGCTTAGGGATTTTTTCAAAAAAATATTTTCTGCCGGTTAAGTTTTTGAGGGCTGATTTCTTGTCCTGTGATAAAAAGCCTTCTGTTTCCATCACCAAAGCTTTCAGGGGAGCATTTACAACCGGTTGGCACCAATTTTGAGTGAACTGCCAAATGTCAGATTTTTGCTGAAATTGTGACCCCGGGGCTTTGGGATTTTTTTCAAAAAAATATTTTCTGCCGATTAAGTTTTTGAGGGCTGATTTCTTGTCCTGTTATAAAAGGCCTTCTGTTTCCATCGCCAAAGCTTTCAGGGGATCATATGCAAGCTTCTGGCACCATTTTTGAGTGAATTGCCAAAAGTCAGATTTTTGCTGAAATTGTGACCCCGGGGCTTAGGGATTTTTTTAAAAAAATATTTTCTGCCGATTAAGTTTTTTAGGGCTGATTTATTTTCCTGTGATAAAAAGACTTCTGTTTCCTTTGTATATCTTTCAGGTGAGCATTTACAACCGGTTGGCACCATTTTTGAGTGAATTGACAAAAGTCAGATTTTTGCTGAAATTGTGCCACCGGGGCTTAGGGATATTTTTTCAAAAAAAATATTTTCTGCCCTTTAAGTTTTTTAGGGCTGATTTATTTTCCTGTGATAAAAAGACTTCTGTTTCCTTTGTATATCTTTCAGGTGAGCATTTACAACCGGAAGGCACCATTTTTGAGTGAATTGCCAAAAGTCAGATTTTTTGCTGAAACTGTGACCCCGGGGCTTAGGGATTTTTTCAAAAAAATATTTTCTGCCGGTTAAGTTTTTGAGGGCTGATTTCTTGTCCTGTGATAAAAAGCCTTCTGTTTAGAGTGCCAAACCTTTCAGGAGAGCATTTTCAAGCTTTTGGCACCATTTTTGAGTGAATTGCCAAAAGTCAGATTTTTGCTGAAATTGTGACCCCGGGGCTTAGGGATTTTTTCAAAAAAATATTTTCTGCCGGTTAAGTTTTTGAGGGCTGATTTCTTGTCCTGTGATAAAAAGCCTTCTGTTTCAATCACCAAAGCTTTCAGGAGAGCATTTTCAAGCTTTTGGCACCATTTTTGAGTGAATTGCCAAAAGTCAGATTTTTGCTGAAATTGTGACCCCGGGGCTTAGGGATTTTTTCAAAAAAATATTTTCTGCCGGTCAAGTTTTTGAGGGCTGATTTCTTGTCCTGTGATAAAAAGCCTTCTGTTTCGAGTGCCAAACCTTTCAGGAGAGCATTTACAACCGGTTGGCACCATTTTTGAATGAATTGCCAAAAGTCAGATTTTTGCTGAAATTGTGACCCCGGGGCTTAGGGATTTTTTCAAAAAAATATTTTCTGCCGGTTAAGTTTTTGAGGGCTGATTTCTTGTCCTGTGATAAAAAGCCTTCTGTTTCGAGTGCCAAACCTTTCAGGAGAGCATTTTCAAGCTTTTGGCACCATTTTTGAGTGAATTGCCAAAAGTCAGATTTCTGCTGAAATTGTGACCCCAGGGCTTAGGGATTTTTTCAAAAAAATATTTTCTGCCGGTTAAGTTTTTGAGGGCTGATTTCTTGTCCTGTGATAAAAAGCCTTCTGTTTCGAGTGCCAAACCTTTCAGGAGAGCATTTTCAAGCTTTTGGCACCATTTTTGAGTGAATTGCCAAAAGTCAGATTTTTGCTGAAATTGTGACCCCGGGGCTTAGGGATTTTTTCAAAAAAATATTTTCTGCCGGTTAAGTTTTTGAGGGGTGATTTCTTGTCCTGTGATAAAAAGCCTTCTGTTTCGAGTGCCAAAGCTTTCAGGAGAGCATTTTCAAGCTTTTGGCACCATTTTTGAGTGAATTGCCAAAAGTCAGATTTTTGCTGAAATTGTGACCCCGGGGCTTAGGGATTTTTTTAAAAAGATATTTTCTGCAGGTTAAGTTTTTGAGGGCTGATTTCTTGTCCTGTTATAAAAGGCCTTCTGTTTCCATCGCCAAAGCTTTCAGGGGATCATTTGGAAGCTTCTGGCACCATTTTTGAGTGAATTGCCAAAAGTCAGATTTCTGCTGAAATTGTGACCCCAGGGCTTAGGGATTTTTTCAAAAAAATATTTTCTGCCGGTTAAGTTTTTGAGGGCTGATTTCTTGTCCTGTGATAAAAAGCCTTCTGTTTCGAGTGCCAAACCTTTCAGGAGAGCATTTGCAAGCTTCTGGCACCATTTTTGAGTGAATTGCCAAAAGTCAGATTTTTGCTGAAATTGTGACCCCGGGGCTTAGGGATGTTTTCAAAAAAATATTTTCTGCCGGTTAAGTTTTTGACGGGTGATTTCTTGTCCTGTGATAAAAAGCCTTCTGTTTCGAGTGCCAAACCTTTCAGGAGAGCATTTGCAACCTTCTGGCACCATTTTTGAGTGAATTGCCAAAAGTCAGATTTTTGCTGAAATTGTGACCCCGGGGCTTAGGGATTTTTTCAAAAAAATATTTTCTGCCGGTTAAGTTTTTGAGGGATGATTTCTTGTCCTGTGATAAAAAGCCTTCTGTTTCCATCACCAAAGCTTTCAGGGGAGCATTTGCAACCGCTTGGCACCATTTTTGAGTGAACTGCCAAAAGTCAGATTTTTGCTGAAATTGTGACCCCGGGGCTTAGGGATTTTTTTCAAAAAAATATTTTCTGCCGGTTAAGTTTTTGAGGGCTGATTTCTTGTCCTGTGATAAAAAGCCTTCTGTTTCCATCACCAAAGCTTTCAGGGGAGCATTTACAACCGGATGGCACCAATTTTGAGTGAACTGCCAAATGTCAGATTTTTGCTGAAATTGTGACCCCGGGGCTTTGGGATTTTTTCAAAAAAATATTTTCTGCAGGTTAAGTTTTTGAGGGCTGATTTCTTGTCCTGTTATAAAAGGCCTTCTGTTTCCATCGCCAAAGCTTTCAGGGGATCATTTGGAAGCTTCTGGCACCATTTTTGAGTGAATTGCCAAAAGTCAGATTTCTGCTGAAATTGTGACCCCAGGGCTTAGGGATTTTTTCAAAAAAATATTTTCTGCCGGTTAAGTTTTTGAGGGCTGATTTCTTGTCCTGTGATAAAAAGCCTTCTGTTTCGAGTGCCAAACCTTTCAGGAGAGCATTTTCAAGCTTTTGGAACCATTTTTGAGTGAATTGCCAAAAGTCAGATTTTTGCTGAAATTGTGACCCCGGGGCTTAGGGATTTTTTCAAAAAAATATTTTCTGCCGGTTAAGTTTTTGAGGGCTGATTTCTTGTCCTGTGATAAAAAGCCTTCTGTTTCGAGTGCCAAACCTTTCAGGAGAGCATTTTCAAGCTTTTGGCACCATTTTTGAGTGAATTGCCAAAAGTCAGATTTCTGCTGAAATTGTGACCCCAGGGCTTAGGGATTTTTTCAAAAAAATATTTTCTGCCGGTTAAGTTTTTGAGGGCTGATTTCTTGTCCTGTGATAAAAAGCCTTCTGTTTCGAGTGCCAAACCTTTCAGGAGAGCATTTTCAAGCTTTTGGCACCATTTTTGAGTGAATTGCCAAAAGTCAGATTTTTGCTGAAATTGTGACCCCGGGGCTTAGGGATTTTTTCAAAAAAATATTTTCTGCCGGTTAAGTTTTTGAGGGGTGATTTCTTGTCCTGTGATAAAAAGCCTTCTGTTTCGAGTGCCAAAGCTTTCAGGAGAGCATTTTCAAGCTTTTGGCACCATTTTTGAGTGAATTGCCAAAAGTCAGATTTTTGCTGAAATTGTGACCCCGGGGCTTAGGGATTTTTTTAAAAAGATATTTTCTGCAGGTTAAGTTTTTGAGGGCTGATTTCTTGTCCTGTTATAAAAGGCCTTCTGTTTCCATCGCCAAAGCTTTCAGGGGATCATTTGGAAGCTTCTGGCACCATTTTTGAGTGAATTGCCAAAAGTCAGATTTCTGCTGAAATTGTGACCCCAGGGCTTAGGGATTTTTTCAAAAAAATATTTTCTGCCGGTTAAGTTTTTGAGGGCTGATTTCTTGTCCTGTGATAAAAAGCCTTCTGTTTCGAGTGCCAAACCTTTCAGGAGAGCATTTGCAAGCTTCTGGCACCATTTTTGAGTGAATTGCCAAAAGTCAGATTTTTGCTGAAATTGTGACCCCGGGGCTTAGGGATGTTTTCAAAAAAATATTTTCTGCCGGTTAAGTTTTTGACGGGTGATTTCTTGTCCTGTGATAAAAAGCCTTCTGTTTCGAGTGCCAAACCTTTCAGGAGAGCATTTGCAACCTTCTGGCACCATTTTTGAGTGAATTGCCAAAAGTCAGATTTTTGCTGAAATTGTGACCCCGGGGCTTAGGGATTTTTTCAAAAAAATATTTTCTGCCGGTTAAGTTTTTGAGGGATGATTTCTTGTCCTGTGATAAAAAGCCTTCTGTTTCCATCACCAAAGCTTTCAGGGGAGCATTTGCAACCGCTTGGCACCATTTTTGAGTGAACTGCCAAAAGTCAGATTTTTGCTGAAATTGTGACCCCGGGGCTTAGGGATTTTTTTCAAAAAAATATTTTCTGCCGGTTAAGTTTTTGAGGGCTGATTTCTTGTCCTGTGATAAAAAGCCTTCTGTTTCCATCACCAAAGCTTTCAGGGGAGCATTTACAACCGGATGGCACCAATTTTGAGTGAACTGCCAAATGTCAGATTTTTGCTGAAATTGTGACCCCGGGGCTTTGGGATTTTTTCAAAAAAATATTTTCTGCAGGTTAAGTTTTTGAGGGCTGATTTCTTGTCCTGTTATAAAAGGCCTTCTGTTTCCATCGCCAAAGCTTTCAGGGGATCATTTGGAAGCTTCTGGCACCATTTTTGAGTGAATTGCCAAAAGTCAGATTTCTGCTGAAATTGTGACCCCAGGGCTTAGGGATTTTTTCAAAAAAATATTTTCTGCCGGTTAAGTTTTTGAGGGCTGATTTCTTGTCCTGTGATAAAAAGCCTTCTGTTTCGAGTGCCAAACCTTTCAGGAGAGCATTTTCAAGCTTTTGGAACCATTTTTGAGTGAATTGCCAAAAGTCAGATTTTTGCTGAAATTGTGACCCCGGGGCTTAGGGATTTTTTCAAAAAAATATTTTCTGCCGGTTAAGTTTTTGAGGGGTGATTTCTTGTCCTGTGATAAAAAGCCTTCTGTTTCGAGTGCCAAACCTTTCAGGAGAGCATTTTCAAGCTTTTGGCACCATTTTTGAGTGAATTGCCAAAAGTCAGATTTTTGCTGAAATTGTGACCCCGGGGCTTAGGGATTTTTTCAAAAAAATATTTTCTGCCGGTTAAGTTTTTGACGGGTGATTTCTTGTCCTGTGATAAAAAGCCTTCTGTTTCGAGTGCCAAACCTTTCAGGAGAGCATTTTCAAGCTTTTGGCACCATTTTTGAGTGAATTGCCAAAAGTCAGATTTTTGCTGAAATTGTGACCCCGGGGCTTAGGGATTTTTTCCAAAAAATATTTTCTGCCAGTTAAGTTTTTGAGGGATGATTTCTTGTCCTGTGATAAAAAGCCTTCTGTTTCGAGTGCCAAACCTTTCAGGAGAGCATTTGCAACCTTCTGGCACCATTTTTGAGTGAATTGCCAAAAGTCAGATTTTTGCTGAAATTGTGACCCCGGGGCTTAGGGATTTTTTCAAAAAATTATTTTCTGCCGGTTAAGTTTTTGAGGGCTGATTTCTTGTCCTGTGATAAAAAGCCTTCTGTTTCCATCACCAAAGCTTTCAGGGGAGCATTTACAACCGGTTGGCACCAATTTTGAGTGAACTGCCAAATGTCAGATTTTTGCTGAAATTGTGACCCCGGGGCTTTGGGATTTTTTCAATAAAATATTTTCTGCCGATTAAGTTTTTGAGGGCTGATTTCTTGTCCTGTTATAAAAGGCCTTCTGTTTCCATCGCCAAAGCTTTCAGGGGATCATATGCAAGCTTCTGGCACCATTTTTGAGTGAATTGCCAAAAGTCAGATTTTTGCTGAAATTGTGACCCCGGGGCTTAGGGATTTTTTCAAAAAAATATTTTCTGCCCGTTAAGTTTTTGAGGGCTGATTTCTTGTCCTGTGATAAAAAGCCTTCTGTTTCCATCACCAAAGCTTTCAGGGGAGCATTTACAACCGGTTGGCACCATTTTTGAATGAATTGCCAAAAGTCAGATTTTTGCTGAAATTGTGACCCCGGGGCTTAGGGATTTTTTCAAAAAAATATTTTCTGCCGGTTAAGTTTTTGAGGGCTGATTTCTTGTCCTGTGATAAAAAGCCTTCTGTTTCGAGTGCCAAACCTTTCAGGAGAGCATTTTCAAGCTTTTGGCACCATTTTTGAGTGAATTGCCAAAAGTCAGATTTTTGCTGAAATTGTGACCCCGGGGCTTCCGGATTTTTTTAAAAAAATTATTTTCTGCCGGCTAAGTTTTTGAGGGCTGATTTCTTGTCCTGTGATAAAAAGCCTTCTGTTTCCATCACCAAAGCTTTCAGGGGATCATTTGCAAGCTTCTGGCACTATTTTTGTGTGAATTTCCAAAAGTCAGATTTTTGCTGAAATTGTGACCCCGGGGCTTAGGGATTTTTTTCAAAAAAATATTTTCTGCCGGTTAAGTTTTTGAGGGCTGATTTCTTGTCCTGTGATAAAAAGCCTTCTGTTTCGAGTGCCAAACCTTTCAGGAGAGCATTTTCAAGCTTTTGGCACCATTTTTGAGTGAATTGCCAAAAGTCAGATTTTTGCTGAAATTGTGACCCCGGGGCTTAGGGATTTTTTCAAAAAAATATTTTCTGCCGGTTAAGTTTTTGAGGGCTGATTTCTTGTCCTGTGATAAAAAGCCTTCTGTTTCCATCGCCAAAGCTTTCAGGGGATCATTTGCAAGCTTCTGGCACAATTTTTGAATGAATTGCCAAAAGTCAGATTTTTGCTGAAATTGTGACCCCGGGGCTTAGGGATTTTTTCAAAAAAATATTTTCTGCCGGTTAAGTTTTTGAGGGCTGATTTCTTGTCCTGTGATAAAAAGCCTTCTGTTTCGAGTGCCAAACCTTTCAGGGGAGCATTTACAACCGGTTGGCACCATTTTTGAGTGAATTGCCAAAAGTCAGATTTTTGCTGAAATTGTGACCCCGGGGCTTAGGGATTTTTTCAAAAAAATATTTTCTGCCGGTTAAGTTTTTGAGGGCTGATTTCTTGTCCTGTGATAAAAAGCCTTCTGTTTCGAGTGCCAAACCTTTCAGGGGATCATTTGCAAGCTTAGGGCACCATTTTTGAGTGAATTGCCAAAAGTCAGATTTTTGCTGAAATTGTGACCCCGGGGCTTAGGGATTTTTTCAAAAAAATATTTTCTGCCGGTTAAGTTTTTGAGGGCTGATTTCTTGTCCTGTGATAAAAAGCCTTCTGTTTCCATCGCCAAGGCTTTCAGGGGATCATTTGCAAGCTTCTGGCACCATTTTTGAATGAATTGCCAAAAGTCAGATTTTTGCTGAAATTGTGACCCCGGGGCTTAGGGATTTTTTCAAAAAAATATTTTCTGCCGGTTAAGTTTTTGAGGGCTGATTTCTTGTCCTGTGAAAAAAAGGCTTCTGTTTAAATCACCAAACCTTTCAGGGGAGCATTTACAACCGGTTGGCACCATTTTTGAATGAATTGCCAAAAGTCAGATTTTTGCTGAAATTGTGACCCCGGGGCTTAGGGATTTTTTCAAAAAAATATTTTCTGCCGATTAAGTTTTTGAGAGCTGATTTCTTGTCCTGTGATAAAAAGCCTTCTGTTTAAATCACCTAACCTTTCAGGAGAGCATTTTTAAGCTCTTGGTACCATTTTTGAATGAACTGCCAAAAGTCAGATTTTTGCTGAAATTGTGACCCCGGGGCTTAGGGATTTTTTCAAAAAAATATTTTCTGCCGCTTAAGTTGTTGAGGGCTGATTTCTTGTCCTGTGAAAAAAAGGCTTCTGTTTCAAGTGCCAAAGGTTTCAGGGGATCATTTGCAAGCTTCTGGCACCATTTTTGAGTGATTTGCCAAAAGTCAGATTTTTCTGAAATTGTGACCCCGGGGCTTACGGATTTTTTTTTAAAAAAATATTTTCTGCCGGCTAAGTTTTTGAGGGCTGATTTCTTGTCCTGTGATAAAAAGCCTTCTGTTTCCATCGCCAAAGCTTTCAGGGGATCATTTGCAAGCTTCTGGCACCATTTTTGAGTGAATTGCCAAAAGTCAGATTTTTGCTGAAATTGTGACCCCGGGGCTTAGGGATTTTTTCAAAAAAATATTTTCTGCCGGTTAAGTTTTTGACGGGTGATTTCTTGTCCTGTGAAAAAAAGGCTTCTCTTTCGAGTGCCAAAGGTTTCAGGGGATCATTTGCAAGCTTCTGGCACCATTTTTGAGTGAATTGCCAAAAGTCAGATTTTTGCTGAAATTGTGACCCCGGGGCTTCCGGATTTTTTTTAAAAAAATATTTTCTGCCGGCTTAGTTTTTGAGGGCTGATTTCTTGTCCTGTGATAAAAAGCCTTCTGATTCCATCGCCAAAGCTTTCAGGGGATCATTTTCAAGCTTTTGGCACCATTTTTGAGTGAATTGCCAAAAGTCAGATTTTTGCTGAAATTGTGACCCCGGGGCTTAGGGATTTTGTCAAAAAAATATTTTCTGCCGGTTAAGTTTTTGAGGGCTGATTTCTTGTCCTGTGATAAAAAGCCTTCTGTTTCGAGTGCCAAACCTTTCAGGAGAGCATTTTGAAGCTTTTGGCACCATTTTTGAGTGAATTGCCAAAAGTCAGATTTTTGATGAAATTGTGACCCCGGGGCTTAGGGATTTTTTCAAAAAAATCTTTTCCGCAGGTTAAGTTTTGGAGGGCAGATTTCTTGTCCTGTGATAGAAAGCCTTCTGTTTCGACTGCCAAAGCTTTCAGGGGAGCATTTGCAAGCTTCTGGCACCATTTTTGAGTGAATTGCCAAAAGTCAGATTTTTGATGAAATTGTGACCCCGGGGCTTAGGGATTTTTTCAAAAGAATCTATTCCGCCGGTTAAGTTTTGGAGGGCTGATTTCTTGTCCTGTGATAGAAAGCCTGTTTCGACTGCCAAAGCTTTCAGGGGAGCATTTGCAAGCTTCTGGCACCATTTTTAGGTGAATTGCCAAAAGTCAGATTTTTGATGAAAGTGTGACCCCGGGGCTTAGGGATTTTTTCAAAAAAATCTTTTCCGCAGGTTAAGTTTTCGAGGGCTGATTTCTTGTCCTGTGATAGAAAGCCTTCTGTTTCGACTGCCAAAGCTTTCAGGGGAGCATTTGCAAGCTTCTGGCACCATTTTTGAGTGAATTGCCAAAAGTCAGATTTTTGCTGAAATTGTGACCCCGGGGCTTAGGGATTATTTCAAAAAAATATTTTCTGCCGGTTAAGTTTTTGAGGGCTGATTTCTTGTCCTGTGATAAAAAGCCTTCTGTTTCCATCGCCAAAGCTTTCAGGGGATCATTTGCAAGCTTCGGGCACCATTTTTGAGTGAATTGCCAAAAGTCAGATTTTTGCTGAAATTGTGACCCCGGGGCTTAGGGATTTTTTCAAAAAAATATTTTCTGCCGGTTAAGTTTTTGACGGGTGATTTCTTGTCCTGTGATAAAAAGCCTTCTGTTTCGAGTGCCAAACCTCTCAGGGGATCATTTGCAAGCTTCTGGCACCATTTTTGAGTGAATTGCCAAAAGTCAGATTTTTGCTGAAATTGTGACCCCGGGGCTTAGGGATTTTTTTCAAAAAAATATTTTCTGCCGGTTAAGTATTTGACGGGTGATTTCTTGTCCTGTGATAAAAAGCCTTCTGTTTCGAGTGCCAAACCTCTCAGGAGAGCATTTTCAAGCTTTTGGCACCATTTTTGAGTGAATTGCCAAAAGTCAGATTTTTGCTGAAATTGTGACCCCGGGGCTTAGGGATTTTGTCAAAAAAATATTTTCTGCCGGTTAAGTTTTTGAGGGCTGATTTCTTGTCCTGTGATAAAAAGCCTTCTGTTTCGAATGCCAAACCTTTCAGGAGAGCATTTGAAAGCTTCTGGCACCATTTTTGAGTGAATTGCCAAAAGTCAGATTTTTGCTGAAATTGTGACCCCGGGGCTTAGGGATTTTTTCAAAAAAATATTTTCTGCCGGTTAAGTTTTTGAGGGCTGATTTCTTGTCCTGTGATAAAAAGCCTTCTGTTTCCATCGCCAAAGCTTTCAGGGGGTCATTTGCAAGCTTCTGGCACCATTTTTGAGTGAATTGCCAAAAGTCAGATTTTTGCTGAAATTGTGACCCCGGGGCTTAGAGATTTTTTCAAAAAAATATTTTCTGCCGATTAAGTTTTTGAGGGCTGATTTCTTGTCCTATTATAAAAGGCCTTCTGTTTCCATCGCCAAAGCTTTCAGGGGATCATTTGCAAGCTTCTGGCACCATTTTTGAGTGAATTGCCAAAAGTCAGATTTTTGATGAAATTGTGACCCCGGGGCTTAGGGATTTTTTCAAAAGAATCTATTCCGCCGGTTAAGTTTTGGAGGGCTGATTTCTTGTCCTGTGATAGAAAGCCTTCTGTTTCGACTGCCAAAGCTTTCAGGGGAGCATTTGCAAGCTTCTGGCACCATTTTTAGGTGAATTGCCAAAAGTCAGATTTTTGATTTAATTGTGACCCCGGGGCTTAGGGATTTTTTCAAAAAAATCTTTTCCGCAGGTTAAGTTTTCGAGGGCTGATTTCTTGTCCTGTGATAGAAAGCCTTCTGTTTCGACTGCCAAAGCTTTCAGGGGAGCATTTGCAAGCTTTTGGCACCATTTTTGAGTGAATTGCCAAAAGTCAGATTTTTGCTGAAATTGTGACCCCGGGGCTTAGGGATTTTGTCAAAAAAATATTTTCTGCCGGTTAAGTTTTTGAGGGCTGATTTCTTGTCCTGTGATAAAAAGCCTTCTGTTTCCATCACCAAAGCTTTCAGGGGAGCATTTACAACCGGTTGGCACCATTTTTGAATGAATTTCCAAAAGTGAGATTTTTGCTGAAATTGTGACCTGGGGCTTAGGGATTTTTTCAAAAAAATATTTTCTGCCGGTTAAGTTTTTGAGGGCTGATTTCTTGTCCTGTGAAAAAAAGGCTTCTGTTTAAATCACCAAACCTTTCAGGGGAGCATTTACAACCGGTTGGCACCATTTTTGAATGAATTGCCAAAAGTCAGATTTTTGCTGAAATTGTGACCCCGGGGCTTAGGGATTTTTTCAAAAAAATCTTGTCCGCAGGTTAAGTTTTGGAGGGCTGATTTCTTGTCCTGTGATAGAAAGCCTTCTGTTTCGACTGCCAAAGCTTTCAGGGGAGCATTTGCAAGCTTCTGGCACCATTTTTGAGTGAATTGCCAAAAGTCAGATTTTTGATGAAATTGTGACCCCGGGGCTTAGGGATTTTTTCAAAAAAATATTTTCTGCCGGTTAAGTTTTTGAGGGCTGATTTCTTGTCCTGTGATAAAAAGCCTTCTGTTTCCATCGCCAAAGCTTTCAGGGGATCATTTGCAAGCTTCGGGCACCATTTTTGAGTGAATTGCCAAAAGTCAGATTTTTGCTGAAATTGTGACCCCGGGGCTTAGGGATTTTTTCAAAAAAATATTTTCTGCCGGTTAAGTTTTTGAGGGCTGATTTCTTGTCCTGTGATAAAAAGCCTTCTGTTTCCATCGCCAAGGCTTTCAGGGGATCATTTGCAAGCTTCTGGCACCATTTTTGAATGAATTGCCAAAAGTCAGATTTTTGCTGAAATTGTGACCCCGGGGCTTAGGGATTTTTTCAAAAAAATATTTTCTGCCGGTTAAGTTTTTGAGGGCTGATTTCTTGTCCTGTGAAAAAAAGGCTTCTGTTTAAATCACCAAACCTTTCAGGGGAGCATTTACAACCGGTTGGCACCATTTTTGAATGAATTGCCAAAAGTCAGATTTTTGCTGAAATTGTGACCCCGGGGCTTAGGGATTTTTTCAAAAAAATATTTTCTGCCGATTAAGTTTTTGAGGGCTGATTTCTTGTCCTGTGATAAAAAGCCTTCTGTTTAAATCACCTAACCTTTCAGGAGAGCATTTTTAAGCTCTTGGTACCATTTTTGAATGAACTGCCAAAAGTCAGATTTTTGCTGAAATTGTGACCCCGGGGCTTAGGGATTTTTTCAAAAAAATATTTTCTGCCGCTTAAGTTGTTGAGGGCTGATTTCTTGTCCTGTGAAAAAAAGGCTTCTGTTTCAAGTGCCAAAGGTTTCAGGGGATCATTTGCAAGCTTCTGGCACCATTTTTGAGTGATTTGCCAAAAGTCAGATTTTTCTGAAATTGTGACCCCGGGGCTTACGGATTTTTTTTTAAAAAAATATTTTCTGCCGGCTAAGTTTTTGAGGGCTGATTTCTTGTCCTGTGATAAAAAGCCTTCTGTTTCCATCGCCAAAGCTTTCAGGGGATCATTTGCAAGCTTCTGGCACCATTTTTGAGTGAATTGCCAAAAGTCAGATTTTTGCTGAAATTGTGACCCCGGGGCTTAGGGATTTTTTCAAAAAAATATTTTCTGCCGGTTAAGTTTTTGACGGGTGATTTCTTGTCCTGTGATAAAAAGCCTTCTGTTTCGAGTGCCAAACCTCTCAGGGGATCATTTGCAAGCTTCTGGCACCATTTTTGAGTGAATTGCCAAAAGTCAGATTTTTGCTGAAATTGTGACCCCGGGGCTTAGGGATTTTTTTCAAAAAAATATTTTCTGCCGGTTAAGTATTTGACGGGTGATTTCTTGTCCTGTGATAAAAAGCCTTCTGTTTCGAGTGCCAAACCTCTCAGGAGAGCATTTTCAAGCTTTTGGCACCATTTTTGAGTGAATTGCCAAAAGTCAGATTTTTGCTGAAATTGTGACCCCGGGGCTTAGGGATTTTGTCAAAAAAATATTTTCTGCCGGTTAAGTTTTTGAGGGCTGATTTCTTGTCCTGTGATAAAAAGCCTTCTGTTTCGAATGCCAAACCTTTCAGGAGAGCATTTGCAAGCTTCTGGCACCATTTTTGAGTGAATTGCCAAAAGTCAGATTTTTGCTGAAATTGTGACCCCGGGGCTTAGGGATTTTTTCAAAAAAATATTTTCTGCCGGTTAAGTTTTTGAGGGCTGATTTCTTGTCCTGTGATAAAAAGCCTTCTGTTTCCATCGCCAAAGCTTTAAGGGGGTCATTTGCAAGCTTCTGGCACCATTTTTGAGTGAATTGCCAAAAGTCAGATTTTTGATGAAATTGTGACCCCGGGGCTTAGGGATTTTTTCAAAAGAATCTATTCCGCCGGTTAAGTTTTGGAGGGCTGATTTCTTGTCCTGTGATAGAAAGCCTTCTGTTTCGACTGCCAAAGCTTTCAGGGGAGCATTTGCAAGCTTCTGGCACCATTTTTAGGTGAATTGCCAAAAGTCAGATTTTTGATTTAATTGTGACCCCGGGGCTTAGGGATTTTTTCAAAAAAATCTTTTCCGCAGGTTAAGTTTTCGAGGGCTGATTTCTTGTCCTGTGATAGAAAGCCTTCTGTTTCGACTGCCAAAGCTTTCAGGGGAGCATTTGCAAGCTTTTGGCACCATTTTTGAGTGAATTGCCAAAAGTCAGATTTTTGCTGAAATTGTGACCCCGGGGCTTAGGGATTTTGTCAAAAAAATATTTTCTGCCGGTTAAGTTTTTGAGGGCTGATTTCTTGTCCTGTGATAAAAAGCCTTCTGTTTCCATCACCAAAGCTTTCAGGGGAGCATTTACAACCGGTTGGCACCATTTTTGAATGAATTTCCAAAAGTGAGATTTTTGCTGAAATTGTGACCTGGGGCTTAGGGATTTTTTCAAAAAAATATTTTCTGCCGGTTAAGTTTTTGAGGGCTGATTTCTTGTCCTGTGAAAAAAAGGCTTCTGTTTAAATCACCAAACCTTTCAGGGGAGCATTTACAACCGGTTGGCACCATTTTTGAATGAATTGCCAAAAGTCAGATTTTTGCTGAAATTGTGACCCCGGGGCTTAGGGATTTTTTCAAAAAAATCTTGTCCGCAGGTTAAGTTTTGGAGGGCTGATTTCTTGTCCTGTGATAGAAAGCCTTCTGTTTCGACTGCCAAAGCTTTCAGGGGAGCATTTGCAAGCTTCTGGCACCATTTTTGAGTGAATTGCCAAAAGTCAGATTTTTGATGAAATTGTGACCCCGGGGCTTAGGGATTTTTTCAAAAAAATATTTTCTGCCGGTTAAGTTTTTGAGGGCTGATTTCTTGTCCTGTGATAAAAAGCCTTCTGTTTCCATCGCCAAAGCTTTCAGGGGATCATTTGCAAGCTTCGGGCACCATTTTTGAGTGAATTGCCAAAAGTCAGATTTTTGCTGAAATTGTGACCCCGGGGCTTAGGGATTTTTTCAAAAAAATATTTTCTGCCGGTTAAGTTTTTGAGGGCTGATTTCTTGTCCTGTGATAAAAAGCCTTCTGTTTCCATCGCCAAGGCTTTCAGGGGATCATTTGCAAGCTTCTGGCACCATTTTTGAATGAATTGCCAAAAGTCAGATTTTTGCTGAAATTGTGACCCCGGGGCTTAGGGATTTTTTCAAAAAAATATTTTCTGCCGGTTAAGTTTTTGAGGGCTGATTTCTTGTCCTGTGAAAAAAAGGCTTCTGTTTAAATCACCAAACCTTTCAGGGGAGCATTTACAACCGGTTGGCACCATTTTTGAATGAATTGCCAAAAGTCAGATTTTTGCTGAAATTGTGACCCCGGGGCTTAGGGATTTTTTCAAAAAAATATTTTCTGCCGATTAAGTTTTTGAGGGCTGATTTCTTGTCCTGTGATAAAAAGCCTTCTGTTTAAATCACCTAACCTTTCAGGAGAGCATTTTTAAGCTCTTGGTACCATTTTTGAATGAACTGCCAAAAGTCAGATTTTTGCTGAAATTGTGACCCCGGGGCTTAGGGATTTTTTCAAAAAAATATTTTCTGCCGCTTAAGTTGTTGAGGGCTGATTTCTTGTCCTGTGAAAAAAAGGCTTCTGTTTCAAGTGCCAAAGGTTTCAGGGGATCATTTGCAAGCTTCTGGCACCATTTTTGAGTGATTTGCCAAAAGTCAGATTTTTCTGAAATTGTGACCCCGGGGCTTACGGATTTTTTTTTAAAAAAATATTTTCTGCCGGCTAAGTTTTTGAGGGCTGATTTCTTGTCCTGTGATAAAAAGCCTTCTGTTTCCATCGCCAAAGCTTTCAGGGGATCATTTGCAAGCTTCTGGCACCATTTTTGAGTGAATTGCCAAAAGTCAGATTTTTGCTGAAATTGTGACCCCGGGGCTTAGGGATTTTTTCAAAAAAATATTTTCTGCCGGTTAAGTTTTTGACGGGTGATTTCTTGTCCTGTGATAAAAAGCCTTCTGTTTCGAGTGCCAAACCTCTCAGGGGATCATTTGCAAGCTTCTGGCACCATTTTTGAGTGAATTGCCAAAAGTCAGATTTTTGCTGAAATTGTGACCCCGGGGCTTAGGGATTTTTTTCAAAAAAATATTTTCTGCCGGTTAAGTATTTGACGGGTGATTTCTTGTCCTGTGATAAAAAGCCTTCTGTTTCGAGTGCCAAACCTCTCAGGAGAGCATTTTCAAGCTTTTGGCACCATTTTTGAGTGAATTGCCAAAAGTCAGATTTTTGCTGAAATTGTGACCCCGGGGCTTAGGGATTTTGTCAAAAAAATATTTTCTGCCGGTTAAGTTTTTGAGGGCTGATTTCTTGTCCTGTGATAAAAAGCCTTCTGTTTCGAATGCCAAACCTTTCAGGAGAGCATTTGCAAGCTTCTGGCACCATTTTTGAGTGAATTGCCAAAAGTCAGATTTTTGCTGAAATTGTGACCCCGGGGCTTAGGGATTTTTTCAAAAAAATATTTTCTGCCGGTTAAGTTTTTGAGGGCTGATTTCTTGTCCTGTGATAAAAAGCCTTCTGTTTCCATCGCCAAAGCTTTAAGGGGGTCATTTGCAAGCTTCTGGCACCATTTTTGAGTGAATTGCCAAAAGTCAGATTTTTGATTTAATTGTGACCCCGGGGCTTAGGGATTTTTTCAAAAAAATCTTTTCCGCAGGTTAAGTTTTCGAGGGCTGATTTCTTGTCCTGTGATAGAAAGCCTTCTGTTTCGACTGCCAAAGCTTTCAGGGGAGCATTTGCAAGCTTCTGGCACCATTTTTGAGTGAATTGCCAAAAGTCAGATTTTTGCTGAAATTGTGACCCCGGGGCTTAGGGATTATTTCAAAAAAATATTTTCTGCTGGTTAAGTTTTTGAGGGCTGATTTCTTGTCCTGTGAAAAAAAGGCTTCTGTTTCCATCGCCAAAGCTTTCAGGGGATCATTTGCAAGCTTCGGGCACCATTTTTGAGTGAATTGCCGAAAGTCAGATTTTTGCTGAAATTGTGACCCCGGGGCTTAGGGATTTTTTCAAAAAAATATTTTCTGCCGGTTAAGTTTTTGAGGGCTGATTTCTTGTCCTGTGATAAAAAGCCTTCTGTTTCCATCACCAAAGCTTTCAGGGGAGCATTTACAACCGGTTGGCACCATTTTTGAATGAATTTCCAAAAGTCAGATTTTTGCTGAAATTGTGACCTGGGGCTTAGGGATTTTTTCAAAAAAATATTTTCTGCCGGTTAAGTTTTTGAGGGCTGATTTCTTGTCCTGTGAAAAAAAGGCTTCTGTTTAAATCACCAAACCTTTCAGGGGAGCATTTACAACCGGTTGGCACCATTTTTGAATGAATTGCCAAAAGTCAGATTTTTGCTGAAATTGTGACCCCGGGGCTTAGGGATTTTTTCAAAAAAATATTTTCTGCCGCTTAACTTGTTGAGGGCTGATTTCTTGTCCTGTGAAAAAAAGGCTTCTGTTTCGAGTGCCAAAGGTTTCAGGGGATCATTTGCAAGCTTCTGGCACCATTTCTGAGTGAATTGCCAAAAGTCAGATTTTTGCTGAAATTGTGACCCCGGGGCTTACGGATTTTTTTAAAAAAAATATTTTCTGCCGGCTAAGTTTTTGAGGGCTGATTTCTTGTCCTGTGATAAAAAGCCTTCTGTTTCCATCGCCAAAGCTTTCAGGGGATCATTTGCAAGCTTCTGGCACCATTTTTGAGTGAATTGCCAAAAGTCAGATTTTTGCTGAAATTGAGACCCCGGGGCTTAGGGATTTTTTCAAAAAAATATTTTCTGCCGGTTAAGTTTTTGAGGGCTGATTTCTTGTCCTGTGATAAAAAGCCTTCTGTTTCGAGTGCCAAACCTTTCAGGAGAGCATTTTCAAGCTTTTGGCACCATTTTTGAGTGAATTGCCAAAAGTCAGATTTTTGCTGAAATTGTGACCCCGGGGCTTAGGGATTTTCTCAAAAAAATATTTTCTGCCGGTTAAGTTTTTGAGGGCTGATTTCTTGTCCTGTGATAAAAAGCCTTCTGTTTCGAATGCCAAACCTTTCAGGAGAGCATTTGCAAGCTTCTGGCACCATTTTTGAGTGAATTGCCAAAAGTCAGATTTTTGCTGAAATTGTGACCCCGGGGCTTAGGGATTTTTTCAAAAAAATATTTTCTGCCGATTAAGTTTTTGAGGGCTGATTTCTTGCCCTATTATAAAAGGCCTTCTGTTTCCATCGCCAAAGCTTTCAGGGGATCATTTGCAAACTTCTGGCACCATTTTTGAGTGAATTGCCAAAAGTCAGATTTTTGCTGAAATTGTGACCCCGGGGCTTAGGGATTTTTTCAAAAACATATTTTCTGCCGCTTAAGTTGTTGAGGGCTGATTTCTTGTCCTGTGAAAAAAAGGCTTCTGTTTCGAGTGCCAAAGCTTTCAGGGGATCATTTGCAAGCTTCTGGCACCATTTTTGAGTGAATTGCCAAAAGTCAGATTTTTGCTGAAATTGTGACCCCGGGGCTTAGGGATTTTTTCAAAAAAATCTTTTCCGCCGGTTAAGTTTTGCAGGGCTGATTTCTTGTCCTGTGATAGAAAGCCTTCTGTTTCGACTGCCAAAGCTTTCAGGGGAGCATTTGCAAGCTTCTGGCACCATTTTTGAATGAATTGCCAAAAGTCAGATTTTTGCTGAAATTGTGACCCCGGGGCTTAGGGATTTTTTCAAAAAAATCTTTTCCCCCGGTTAAGTTTTGGAGGGCTGATTTCTTGTCCTGTGATAGAAAGCCTTCTGTTTCGACTGCCAAAGCTTTCAGGGGAGCATTTGCAAGCTTCTGGCACCATTTTTGAATGAATTGCCAAAAGTCAGATTTTTGCTGAAATTGTGACCCCGGGGCTTAGGGATTTTTTCAAAAAAATCTTTTCCGCCGGTTAAGTTTTGGAGGGCTGATTTCTTGTCCTGTGATAGAAAGCCTTCTGTTTCGACTGCCAAAGCTTTCAGGGGAGCATTTGCAAGCTTCTGGCACCATTTTTGAGTGAATTGCCAAAAGTCAGATTTTTGCTGAAATTGTGACCCCGGGGCTTAGGGATTTTTTCAAAAAAATCTTTTCCGCCGGTTAAGTTTTGGAGGGCTGATTTCTTGTCCTGTGATAGAAAGCCTTCTGTTTCGACTGCCAAAGCTTTCAGGGGAGCATTTGCAAGCTTCTGGCACCATTTTTGAATGAATTGCCAAAAGTCAGATTTTTGCTGAAATTGTGACCCCGGGGCTTAGGGATTTTTTCAAAAAAATCTTTTCCGCCGGTTAAGTTTTGGAGGGCTGATTTCTTGTCCTGTGATAGAAAGCCTTCTGTTTCGACTGCCAAAGCTTTCAGGGGACATTTGCAAGCTTCTGGCACCATTTTTGAGTGAATTGCCAAAAGTCAGATTTTTGATGAAATTGTGACCCCGGGGCTTAGGGATTTTTTCAAAAAAATCTTTTCTGCCGATTAAGTTTTTGAGGGCTGATTTCTTGCCCTATTATAAAAGGCCTTCTGTTTCCATCGCCAAAGCTTTCAGGGGATCATTTGCAAACTTCTGGCACCATTTTTGAGTGAATTGCCAAAAGTCAGATTTTTGCTGAAATTGTGACCCCGGGGCTTAGGGATTTTTTCAAAAACATATTTTCTGCCGCTTAAGTTGTTGAGGGCTGATTTCTTGTCCTGTGAAAAAAAGGCTTCTGTTTCGAGTGCCAAAGCTTTCAGGGGATCATTTGCAAGCTTCTGGCACCATTTTTGAGTGAATTGCCAAAAGTCAGATTTTTGCTGAAATTGTGACCCCGGGGCTTAGGGATTTTTTCAAAAAAATCTTTTCCGCCGGTTAAGTTTTGCAGGGCTGATTTCTTGTCCTGTGATAGAAAGCCTTCTGTTTCGACTGCCAAAGCTTTCAGGGGAGCATTTGCAAGCTTCTGGCACCATTTTTGAATGAATTGCCAAAAGTCAGATTTTTGCTGAAATTGTGACCCCGGGGCTTAGGGATTTTTTCAAAAAAATCTTTTCCCCCGGTTAAGTTTTGGAGGGCTGATTTCTTGTCCTGTGATAGAAAGCCTTCTGTTTCGACTGCCAAAGCTTTCAGGGGAGCATTTGCAAGCTTCTGGCACCATTTTTGAATGAATTGCCAAAAGTCAGATTTTTGCTGAAATTGTGACCCCGGGGCTTAGGGATTTTTTCAAAAAAATCTTTTCCGCCGGTTAAGTTTTGGAGGGCTGATTTCTTGTCCTGTGATAGAAAGCCTTCTGTTTCGACTGCCAAAGCTTTCAGGGGAGCATTTGCAAGCTTCTGGCACCATTTTTGAGTGAATTGCCAAAAGTCAGATTTTTGCTGAAATTGTGACCCCGGGGCTTAGGGATTTTTTCAAAAAAATCTTTTCCGCCGGTTAAGTTTTGGAGGGCTGATTTCTTGTCCTGTGATAGAAAGCCTTCTGTTTCGACTGCCAAAGCTTTCAGGGGAGCATTTGCAAGCTTCTGGCACCATTTTTGAATGAATTGCCAAAAGTCAGATTTTTGCTGAAATTGTGACCCCGGGGCTTAGGGATTTTTTCAAAAAAATCTTTTCCGCCGGTTAAGTTTTGGAGGGCTGATTTCTTGTCCTGTGATAGAAAGCCTTCTGTTTCGACTGCCAAAGCTTTCAGGGGACATTTGCAAGCTTCTGGCACCATTTTTGAGTGAATTGCCAAAAGTCAGATTTTTGATGAAATTGTGACCCCGGGGCTTAGGGATTTTTTCAAAAAAATCTTTTCTGCCGGCTAAGTTTTTGAGGGCTGATTTCTTGTCCTGTGATAAAAAGCCTTCTGTTTCCATCACCAAAGCTTTCAGGGGATCATTTGCAAGCTTCTGGCACTATTTTTGTGTGAATTTCCAAATGTCAGATTTTTGCTGAAATTGTGACCCCGGGGCTTAGGGATTTTTTTCAAAAAAATATTTTCTGCCGGTTAAGTTTTTGAGGGCTGATTTCTTGTCCTGTGATAAAAAGCCTTCTGTTTCGAGTGCCAAACCTTTCAGGAGAGCATTTTCAAGCTTTTGGCACCATTTTTGAGTGAATTGCCAAAAGTCAGATTTTTGCTGAAATTGTGACCCCGGGGCTTAGGGATTTTTTCAAAAACATATTTTCTGCCGCTTAAGTTGTTGAGGGCTGATTTCTTGTCCTGTGAAAAAAAGGCTTCTGTTTCGAGTGCCAAAGCTTTCAGGGGATCATTTGCAAGCTTCTGGCACCATTTTTGAGTGAATTGCCAAAAGTCAGATTTTTGCTGAAATTGTGACCCCGGGGCTTAGGGATTTTTTCAAAAAAATCTTTTCCGCCGGTTAAGTTTTGCAGGGCTGATTTCTTGTCCTGTGATAGAAAGCCTTCTGTTTCGACTGCCAAAGCTTTCAGGGGAGCATTTGCAAGCTTCTGGCACCATTTTTGAATGAATTGCCAAAAGTCAGATTTTTGCTGAAATTGTGACCCCGGGGCTTAGGGATTTTTTCAAAAAAATCTTTTCCGCCGGTTAAGTTTTGCAGGGCTGATTTCTTGTCCTGTGATAGAAAGCCTTCTGTTTCGACTGCCAAAGCTTTCAGGGGAGCATTTGCAAGCTTCTGGCACCATTTTTGAATGAATTGCCAAAAGTCAGATTTTTGCTGAAATAGTGACCCCGGGGCTTAGGGATTTTTTCAAAAAAATCTTTTCCGCCGGTTAAGTTTTGGAGGGCTGATTTCTTGTCCTGTGATAGAAAGCCTTCTGTTTCGACTGCCAAAGCTTTCAGGGGAGCATTTGCAAGCTTCTGGCACCATTTTTGAGTGAATTGCCAAAAGTCAGATTTTTGCTGAAATTGTGACCCCGGGGCTTAGGGATTTTTTCAAAAAAATCTTTTCCGCCGGTTAAGTTTTGGAGGGCTGATTTCTTGTCCTGTGATAGAAAGCCTTCTGTTTCGACTGCCAAAGCTTTCAGGGGAGCATTTGCAAGCTTCTGGCACCATTTTTGAATGAATTGCCAAAAGTCAGATTTTTGCTGAAATTGTGACCCCGGGGCTTAGGGATTTTTTCAAAAAAATATTTTCTGTCGATTAAGTTTTTGAGGGCTTATTTCTTGTCCTATTATAAAAGGCCTTCTGTTTCCATCGCCAAAGCTTTCAGGGGATCATTTGCAAGCTTCTGGCACCATTTTTGAGTGAATTGCCAAAAGTCAGATTTTTGCTGAAATTGTGACCCCGGGGCTTAGGGATTTTTTCAAAAAAATATTTTCTGCCGCTTAAGTTGTTGAGGGCTGATTTCTTGTCCTGTGAAAAAAAGGCTGCTGTTTCGAGTGCCAAAGGTTTCAGGGGATCATTTGCAAGCTTCTGGCACCATTTTTGAGTGAATTGCCAAAAGTCAGATTTTTGCTGAAATTGTGACCCCGGGGCTTACGGATTTTTTTAAAAAAAATATTTTCTGCCGGCTAAGTTTTTGAGGGCTGATTTCTTGTCCTGTGATAGAAAGCCTTCTGTTTCGACTGCCAAAGCTTTCAGGGGAGTATTTGCAAGCTTCTGGCACCATTTTTGAGTGAATTGCCAAAAGTCAGATTTTTGCTGAAATTGTGACCCCGGGGCTTAGGGATTTTTTCAAAAAAATCTTTTCCGCCTCTTAAGTTGTTGAGGGCTGATATTTTGTCCTGTAATAAAAAGCCTTCCGTTTCCATCGCCAAAGCTTTCAGGGGAGCATTTGCAACCGGTTGGCACCATTCTTGAGTGAATTGCCAAAAGTCAGATTTTTGCTGAAATTGTGACCCCGGGGCTAAAGGATTTTTTCAAAAAAATATTTTCTACCGGTTAAGTTTTTAAGGGCTGATTTCTTGTCCTGTGATAAAAAGCCTTCTGTTTCCATCGCCAAAGCTTTCAGGGGATCATTTGCAAGCTTCTGGCACCATTTTTGAGTGAATTGCCAAAAGTCAGATTTTTGCTGAAATTGTGACCCCGGGGCTAAAGGATTTTTTCAAAAAAATATTTTCTACCGGTTAAGTTTTTAAGGGCTGATTTCTTGTCCTGTGATAAAAAGCCTTCTGTTTCCATCGCCAAAGCTTTCAGGGGATCATTTGCAAGCTTCTGGCACCATTTTTGAGTGAAATGCCAAAAATCAGATTTTTTGCTGAAATTGTGACCCCGGGGATTAGAGATTTTTTCAAAAAAATCTTTTTCGCCGCTTAAATTGTTGAAGGCTGATTTCTTGTCCTGTGATAAAAAGCCTTCTGTTTCCATCGCCAAGGCTTTCAGGGGAGAATTTGCAAGGTTCTGGCACCATTTTTGAGTGAATTGCCAAAAGTCAGATTTTTGCTGAAACTGTGAACCCGGGGCTTAGGGATTTTTTCAAAAAAATCTTTTCCGCCTCTTACGTTGTTGAGGGCTGATTTTTTTGTCCTGTAATAAAAAGCCTTCCGTTTCCATCGCCAAAGCTTTCAGGGGAGCATTTGCAACCGGTTGGCACCATTTTTGAGTGAATTGCCAAAAGTCAGATTTTTGCTGAAATTGTGACCCCGGGGCTTAGGGATTTTTTCAAAAAAATATTTTCTGCCGCTTAAGTTGTTGAGGGCTGATTTCTTGTCCTGTGAAAAAAAGGCTGCTGTTTCGAGTGCCAAAGGTTTCAGGGGATCATTTGCAAGCTTCTGGCACCATTTTTGAGTGAATTGCCAAAAGTCAGATTTTTGCTGAAATTGTGACCCCGGGGCTTACGGATTTTTTTAAAAAAAATATTTTCTGCCGGCTAAGTTTTTGAGGGCTGATTTCTTGTCCTGTGATAGAAAGCCTTCTGTTTCGACTGCCAAAGCTTTCAGGGGAGCATTTGCAACCGGTTGGCACCATTTTTGAGTGAATTGCCAAAAGTCAGATTTTGGCTGAAATTGTGACCCCGGGGCTTAGGGATTTTTTCAAAAAAATCTTTTCCGCCTCTTAAGTTGTTGAGGGCTGATATTTTGTCCTGTAATAAAAAGCCTTCCGTTTCCATCGCCAAAGCTTTCAGGGGAGCATTTGCAACCGGTTGGCACCATTCTTGAGTGAATTGCCAAAAGTCAGATTTTTGCTGAAATTGTGACCCCGGGGCTAAAGGATTTTTTCAAAAAAATATTTTCTACCGGTTAAGTTTTTAAGGGCTGATTTCTTGTCCTGTGATAAAAAGCCTTCTGTTTCCATCGCCAAAGCTTTCAGGGGATCATTTGCAAGCTTCTGGCACCATTTTTGAGTGAATTGCCAAAAGTCAGATTTTTGCTGAAATTGTGACCCCGGGGCTAAAGGATTTTTTCAAAAAAATATTTTCTACCGGTTAAGTTTTTAAGGGCTGATTTCTTGTCCTGTGATAAAAAGCCTTCTGTTTCCATCGCCAAAGCTTTCAGGGGATCATTTGCAAGCTTCTGGCACCATTTTTGAGTGAAATGCCAAAAATCAGATTTTTTGCTGAAATTGTGACCCCGGGGATTAGAGATTTTTTCAAAAAAATCTTTTTCGCCGCTTAAATTGTTGAAGGCTGATTTCTTGTCCTGTGATAAAAAGCCTTCTGTTTCCATCGCCAAGGCTTTCAGGGGAGAATTTGCAAGGTTCTGGCACCATTTTTGAGTGAATTGCCAAAAGTCAGATTTTTGCTGAAACTGTGAACCCGGGGCTTAGGGATTTTTTCAAAAAAATCTTTTCCGCCTCTTACGTTGTTGAGGGCTGATTTTTTTGTCCTGTAATAAAAAGCCTTCCGTTTCCATCGCCAAAGCTTTCAGGGGAGCATTTGCAACCGGTTGGCACCATTTTTGAGTGAATTGCCAAAAGTCCGATTTTTGCTGAAATTGTGACCCCGGGGCTTAGAGATTTTTTCAAAAAAATCTTTTTCGCCGGTTAAGTTGTTGAGGGCTGATTTCTTGTCCTGTGATAAAAAGGCTTCTGTTTCCATCGCCAAAGCATTCAGGGGATCATTTGCAAGCTTCAGGCACCATTTTTGAGTGAATTGCCAAAAGTCAGATTTTTACTGAAATTGTGACCACGGGGCTTAGGGGTTTTTTTCAAAAAAATCTTTTCCGCCGCTTAAATTGTTGAGTGCTGATTTCTTGTCCTGTGATAAAAAGCCTTCTGTTTCCATCGCCAAAGCTTTCACGGGAGAATTTGCAAGCTTCTGGCACCATTTTTGAGAGAATTGCCAAAAGTCAGATTTTTGCTGAAATTGTGACCCCGGGGCTTAGGGATTTTTTCAAAAAAATCTTTTCCACCGCTTAAGTTGTTGAGGGCTGATTTCTTCTCCTGTGATAAAAAGCCTTCTGTTTCCATCGCCAAAGCTTTCAGGGGAGCATTTGCAACCGTTTGGCACCATCTTAGAGTGAATTGCCAAAAGTCAGATTTTTGCTGAAATTGTGACCCCGGCGGGGCTTAGGGATTTTTTCAAAAAAATCTTTTCCGCCTCTTAAGTTGTTGAGGGCTGATATTTTGTCCTGTAATAAAAAGCCTTCCGTTTCCATCGCCAAAGCTTTCAGGGGAGCATTTGCAACCGTTTGGCACCATTTTTGAGTGAATTGCCAAAAGTCAGATTTTTGCTGAAATTGTGACCCCGGGGCTTAGAGATTTTTTCAAAAAAATCTTTTCCACCGGTTAAGTTGTTGAGGGCTGATTTCTTGTCCTGTGATAAAAAGCCTTCTGTTTCCATCGCCAAAGCTTTCAGGGGAGCATTTGCAACCGTTTGGCACCATTTTTGAGTGAATTGCCAAAAGTCAGATTTTTGTTGAAATTGTGACCCCGGGGCTTAGGGATTTTTTCAAAAATATCTTTTCCGCCGCTTCAGTTGTTGAGGGCTGATTTCTAGTCCTGTGAAAAAAAGGCTTCTGTTTCCATCGCCAAAGCTTTCAGGGGATCATTTGCAAGCTTCTGGCACCATTTTGGAGTGAATTGCCAAAAGTCAGATTTTTGCTGAAATTGTAACCCCAGGGCTTAGGGATTTATTCAAAAATATCTTTTCCGCCGCTTAAGTTGTTGAGTGCTGATTTCTTGTCCTGTGATAAAAAGCCTTCTGTTTCCATCGCCAAAGCTCTCAGGGGCGCATTTGCAAGCTTCTGGCACCATTTTTGAGTGAATTGCCAAAAGTCAGATTTTTGCTGAAATTGTGACCCCGGGGCTTAGAGATTTTTTCAAAAAAATATTTTCCGCCGATTAAGTTGTTGAGGCCTGATTTCTTGTCCTGTGATAAAAAGCCTTCTGTTTCCATCGCCAAAGCTTTCAGGGGAGCATTTGCAACCGTTTGGCACCATTTTTGAGTGAATTGCCAAAAGTCAGATTTTTGTTGAAATTGTGACCCCGGGGCTTAGGGATTTTTTCAAAAATATTTTTTCCGCCGCTTAAGTTGTTGAGGGCTGATTTCTAGTCCTGTGAAAAAAAGGCTTTCAGGGGATCATTTGCAAGCTTCTGGCACCATTTTGGAGTGAATTGCCAAAAGTCAGATTTTTGCTGAAATTGTAACCCCGGGGCTTAGGGATTTATTCAAAAATATCTTTTCCGCCGCTTAAGTTGTTGAGTGCTGATTTCTTGTCATGTGATAAAAAGCCTTCTGTTTCCATCGCCAAAGCTCTCAGGGGCGCATTTGCAAGCTTCTGGCACCATTTTTGAGTGAATTGCCAAAAGTCAGATTTTTGCTGAAATTGTGACCCCGGGGCTTAGGGATTTTTTCAAAAATATCTTTTCCGCCGCTTAAGCTGTTGAGGGCTGATTTCTTGTCCTGTGAAAAAAAGGCTTCTGTTTCCATCGCCAAAGCTTTCAGGGGATCATTTTCAAGCTTCTGGCACCATTTTTGAGTGAATTGCCAAAAGTCAGATTTTTGCTGAAATTGTGACCCCGGGGCTTAGGGATTTTTTCAAAAAAATCTTTTCCACCGCTTAAGTTGTTGAGGGCTCATTTCTTCTCCTGTGATAAAAAGCCTTCTGTTTCCATCGCCAAAGCTTTCAGGGGAGCATATGCAACCGGTTGGCACCATTTTTGAGTGAATTGCCAAAAGTCCGATTTTTGCTGAAATTGTGACCCCGGGGCTTAGAGATTTTTTCAAAAAAATCTTTTTCGCCGGTTAAGTTGTTGAGGGCTGATTTCTTGTCCTGTGATAAAAAGCCTTCTGTTTCCATCGCCAAAGCTTTCAGGGGATCATTTGCAAGCTTCTGGCACCATTTTTGAGTGAATTGCCAAAAGTCAGATTTTTGCTGAAATTGTGACCCCGGGGCTTAGAGATTTTTTCAAAAAAATATTTTCCGCCGATTAAGTTGTTGAGGCCTGATTTCTTGTCCTGTGATAAAAAGCCTTCTGTTTCCATCGCCAAAGCTTTCAGGGGAGCATTTGCAACCGTTTGGCACCATTTTTGAGTGAATTGCCAAAAGTCAGATTTTTGTTGAAATTGTGACCCCGGGGCTTAGGGATTTTTTCAAAAATATTTTTTCGCCGCTTAAGTTGTTGAGGGCTGATTTCTAGTCCTGTGAAAAAAAGGCTTTCAGGGGATCATTTGCAAGCTTCTGGCACCATTTTGGAGTGAATTGCCAAAAGTCAGATTTTTGCTGAAATTGTAACCCCGGGGCTTAGGGATTTATTCAAAAATATCTTTTCCGCCGCTTAAGTTGTTGAGTGCTGATTTCTTGTCATGTGATAAAAGCCTTCTGTTTCCATCGCCAAAGCTCTCAGGGGCGCATTTGCAAGCTTCTGGCACCATTTTTGAGTGAATTGCCAAAAGTCAGATTTTTGCTGAAATTGTGACCCCGGGGCTTAGGGATTTTTTCAAAAATATCTTTTCCGCCGCTTAAGCTGTTGAGGGCTGATTTCTTGTCCTGTGAAAAAAAGGCTTCTGTTTCCATCGCCAAAGCTTTCAGGGGATCATTTTCAAGCTTCTGGCACCATTTTTGAGTGAATTGCCAAAAGTCAGATTTTTGCTGAAATTGTGACCCCGGGGCTTAGGGATTTTTTCAAAAAAATCTTTTCCACCGCTTAAGTTGTTGAGGGCTCATTTCTTCTCCTGTGATAAAAAGCCTTCTGTTTCCATCGCCAAAGCTTTCAGGGGAGCATATGCAACCGGTTGGCACCATTTTTGAGTGAATTGCCAAAAGTCCGATTTTTGCTGAAATTGTGACCCCGGGGCTTAGAGATTTTTTCAAAAAAATCTTTTTCGCCGGTTAAGTTGTTGAGGGCTGATTTCTTGTCCTGTGATAAAAAGCCTTCTGTTTCCATCGCCAAAGCTTTCAGGGGATCATTTGCAAGCTTCTGGCACCATTTTTGAGTGAATTGCCAAAAGTCAGATTTTTGCTGAAATTGTGACCCCGGGGCTTAGGGATTTTTTCAAAAAAATCTTTTCCGCCTCTTAAGTTGTTGAGGGCTGATATTTTGTCCTGTAATAAAAAGCCTTCCGTTTCCATCGCCAAAGCTTTCAGGGGAGCATTTGCAACCGGTTGGCACCATTCTTGAGTGAATTGCCAAAAGTCAGATTTTTGCTGAAATTGTGACCCCGGGGCTAAAGGATTTTTTCAAAAAAATATTTTCTACCGGTTAAGTTTTTAAGGGCTGATTTCTTGTCCTGTGATAAAAAGCCTTCTGTTTCCATCGCCAAAGCTTTCAGGGGATCATTTGCAAGCTTCTGGCACCATTTTTGAGTGAATTGCCAAAAGTCAGATTTTTGCTGAAATTGTGACCCCGGGGCTAAAGGATTTTTTCAAAAAAATATTTTCTACCGGTTAAGTTGTTGAGGGCTGATTTCTTGTCCTGTGATAAAAAGGCTTCTGTTTC